>NW_015506272.1:11138-112127 GCF_001515645.1 Sinocyclocheilus grahami | reverse complement strand
GACAATAATTTAATGATTTTAATTACTAAACCATATTGTTGATGAAAATAATAAGAGAAAAATACAAGTGGTTGTTGTTATTAATAATGTATCGATGATTTTGAAAAAGTAACAAATTAATACCACTGTTTTAAATAGCAGCCGTTTGAGCTGCGCGTGCTGAAGCTGAAGAGCTGAATGAACATGGTAAACTGAAGCGTTTTGCTGGCAGCTTATTTAACTCAAGGAAATGCATCCTGAGATTAATATTAATACAACATAAACATAATATTACAACTTATATGTACAAAATGATGCAGTTATTGCGTGCTATAGTTAGAATGTGTGATCCTGTTGTGGATGCGCTCTTCCCATAACAATGTGCTGAAACACAGCAACTAAAGCCAAAGAATTCACAACGTTGTATTATAATTCTCATTAGAATGTTATATACACGACATTCCCAATCATAGTTATTAATGTTGTGCACTGCTGTTTAAGCTGCGTGCGCTGAGCTAAAGATGATCACCGGTAAACTGAAGCGCTCTTTTTAACTTAACCAAACACATTCTATATGAGATAAATCAGATATACATCAAATAAACACAATATTACAACGTACAATTGCACAAAAGGCTGCAAACGACAATGCGCATCTGAAGTGTCTCTGAAGGAAATAATGCATTATTTATCGGCTTTAAGATATCGGCCAAATTTTCTTATCAGGCCGATACCGATAACAGGAAAAATGAGCATTTATCGGCCGATACCGATATGGTGGCCGATATATCGTGCATCCCTAGAATTTAGGTTATGGGGTGCAGAGCTAGTGTTGGTTTTGTAGACAAACATCAATGCCTTGAGTATTACTGGAATTACTATAAAGATATCAGTAACTTTGCAATTACACCAGCTCACTTAATTGTTATATATTATTTTAGTTTTAGAATTTAATATTTTATGGCTGTCAAAGATAAGTTACAATTTAAACATTTAAGGTGGTTTAGTTTTGTTGGTTGTAAATGTTTACAATTTAAAATATACAGTGAAACACTTTTTCAGTTATGTTTTTATTTTCATTTTAGTTAGCGGACATGTTTTTATTTACGTTTCCCTTTTCATTTTTTTCTTAACACCCACTGATGCCCTCACAAACTTTACCATGGTTTTTGGAAAATGGCATTAAAATGCAATAACTGCTGCTACAGTTAATAAAATACTGTATAATGTTATAAGAAGCTTTCCAGGTTTTACAATAGCAACAATAACTGGAAAAACTATGGCATTGTACCGTGTTTACTAGGGGTGTGACGAGACACTTATCCCACGAGACGAGACGAGACACGAGACTGGGTTCACGAGAACGAGACGAGACGAGATTTTTAGACTTTTTTAAAGAAATCCTCAAAGATGAAATATATAGGGAAAAATAGTCTTTTATTCAACTGAAAAACACAAAATGCAAAAAAAGTAGGTTCATTTTGAAATCAACTTGTACTTTATGAAATTAAACATCTATTTTAATAACTGACAGGCAAGTAATTGCACAAAAATTATAAATAGTATAAATAAAAATAAATAATAAACAACATAAATATCCCTTTAAGGTGGAAGTGAAGCAGTCAGTCAAGTTTACATTATTTAGTAAACTGATTTCCACTTTAATAAAAAATATATAATAAACACGATCAATGTATCAATTTAAAATAATAAAGCAGTGGTTGCCAAACTGGGTGGTGCGGCAAGGCTGAGGGATAGTTAGGGCCCTATGAAATCCATAAATTTTTTTCTTAAATTCCATTTTATTTTTTTCCAAATTCCGTTTTTTCCATTTAAATTTTTCTCCACTCCTTTTTAATAGTTAAATTAAATCGTATTAATTAAAAAGCATGTCTAATTAATTAAAATCATTACACTTATACATTTTCACATCGATGTATTAAAAGTTTAACAAAAATTACATGTTTAGGGCCCTATGAAATGTTTTATTTTTTCTCACCATATGTAAGCCCAACTTTACCTTACGTTTCTTTATAAATTAATTTGTTTTGGCATGTTTATTGCTAAGCATATATTATTATATACTGCAATTATATTTATCCATTAGAATTATATATTTTTACATTCTTATTCTGTTCTGATACGGTTAAATTTAAAGGATTTGTTGGAAAGTGAGGGGAACTAAAATATCCTATAGTGTTCATAATGTTGGTACATTATAACATTATTAGGCCTGCCATTATTATTTCTGAAAATGCAACTTATACGAGACGTATCTTTTTTTTAAATTTTCCTTAAAAAAAAAAATAATAATAATTTAAATATTAATTTCATTTATCATTTATCTTTTAATTATTGAAAATTAAGCAAACAATATTTTTTGTCAAACAAAGGGGATGTACTACTGGGTTAACAAATTTACATTAGTAGGCTATTCTTATGCTTGGCTTCACAGATAGCAACAGAGTCTGGGCCAAATCTGGTTTACATTCACTTCTGTCTTGATTGCAAATATTTTTTTTGTTTGTTTTTTAATGTAGCCTACAATGGATAATTAAAACAAAAATCAGGCGTGTGTATTTATAACATCAATTACTAGGCCTAGATTCTTTTGTTTAGAAATTAAGGGGATGTACTACTAAAACATGGAAGAAATGTTTTGTGTGATTATTCCTTGAAAAATAATGTTTGTTTCATTTTAGTGGTAGTAGTAGGCTCAGCGTCGGCGCCTCGGTCACTGTGCCCCCTCACCTCTGGTGCCGTCTCCATAGTGGGTGCCCTGATTTTAGTCGGTGAGGCAAGGACAAGGTACTGTCCTGGGAAGGTCTCCCAGGCTGTTAAATACACAGATTAAAAGTGACATGCTTTCATTTCGGTTCGTTCTTAGCAAAACCATTTTTTTTCCCGTTCAGGTTATGCAGAGCGAAATAAGAATGGTGCTGCATTTAGAAAGAATTCTTATTAACTTTGCTATTATTCTTGAATTTTCAAACTGCTAACACTTTGCCGTTTCGAATTATGCCTTTACTGTATGACCAAAAGTTACGGAGTAGTCTATTTTATGTTCCCCCCCCCCCCCCCAAAAGTGCGGCCCCCCCAATAAATTGTGCCTGCCCCCTCACTTTGTGCACTCTGGTGCCGACCCTGAGTAGGCTATGTACATTCTACTGAAAAATAGTTATAGGCACAATGTCTTCAAATCAAACCGGACTTTTATTTTGACGGGTTGCCGTGAATACCTTTACAGTTCTGTGTATGTGATATGACGCTAGTTTTATTCAAATCAAACGCTAATATGCTCATGAAGTGACACTCAGAGCAGTTCTGGAGATGTTGTTCATGTGTTTACGTCCTCATTTAGTGAGATGGCAGACGCTGAAATCACCGCGAGTGTCACGCGTGCTTCAGTGTGTGTGTAGTAAATGAAACCGCTCGTCTGCGCCATTCATTAACAGAGACAGACAGAACATGCAGGATTCATATTTAAATCGACTTTTGCGGCTTAATATATACAGATACTAGTCCATATCGTGATTGGATTTAAGCGTAATGACCTACTTTTGATTAATTCATTCAAAATTGGACAAATTCCGTGACATTCAGCGTTAAAACTGTGAATTCTGTTTTTATGACTGAATAAAGACTACACTGCATAATTTTCCCTCTTATCATGCGGCCACTTGCCTGATGTAGCATAAAATATCTTACATACCACCACTCAGTGTTGCAAGATTGGAAATGTCCAAGTATCGTACCAGAAGCTCAAGAAATTTAAGAAATTTTTTGGAAGAAAATTATCGTACACGAGTCAAACGTACAGAATAGCTATTTATCTAGATTCTAGACCAACAACTTTTTCACACGACCTGCAAATTACCACAATAGATAAATAACTAGGCGTACGTAAGTGGGAAGGTCAAAACTCCACCTCTGAGTCGCAGTTATCAGAAGCCTGCGTGTTGCCAGATGTTGAGGGGGTCCGTTTGCGGTACAGATTTGATGCCGTCATGGACCGTATCACCGCAACATAGTGCTTTATGGCGTTATTTTAATGACAAATGTCGAGGGCGCATTATTGTATCGCGAAAGCACATTAATATAATGCGCGAGCGCGAATCTCCCCGCTTGCCTTTGCTCTCACACAAAACCTGACGCGTGTGCTCAGATACACGCTGCTCTCGCCCAGAGAGTGTGCGCACATTTAAAACGTGTCTGTCCCTGTTTTTATACAGTCTATGGTCTCTCCTCTCACTCAAACTGTCCTGTGCACTCGCAAATCTCTCTGTGCTCATGCGCTAGATATTAATTGTTTTCGCACCTGAATTAAAAGTTGTCAAATGTTATCAACCTATCAGATTTCAAAGATGAATCTGTAATTTCTTTATAATTTAATACTACTAAGTCATAATAATCAAATATTAGAAATGAATCGGGTGCTTGGATTATTTGTAAATAACCTAGTTTAACAGTTTGGTCAAACTCCTCTGAGCAATTTATCTAAACACAAACATCAAAAAAGTAGGCCTATATGATTCTTAAAGTTCATGTGGTCATATAGCCTATTGTGCACTTGGATTGAAATATATATATATATATATACTGTGTATATATATATATATATATGTATGTATGTATGTATGTATGTATGTATGTATATATCTTCTGATTAAGGACAGATTTAGATAAGGGTCAGATGCACTATTCTCTATACTTAAGACCAAATATAACACTATAATGAATTTCCCATATTTGTAATAACATTACTACATTATATTCTATGGGTTTAATGCATTTGCAGACAATGTAATTACATGTAACTGTCATAAAACTGTATATTCACTGTTTGAGAGTGCCATTGAATGTGTAGCTATAGTGTTTTCATGAAAAAAAAATCTAACTAAAATCAGAACTGAAAACAAACACTGGATTAAAAAAAAAAATATATATATATATATATAAATTCCAATAAATGTCCAAACAGTGATTCTATCAAAACATTTATTGTGTTATATCTTGCATCATTTACGTCTATTTTTGCATTTGATGCTGATTTGATAGGAATTGTTACTATTGCCATCATACCAACTGAGAATTTATTGGAATTATTTTAAATTCAGTTGAGGTATCTGACATATTATGACATAAAATTGATCTTGTATATGAAGTCTTTAGAGCCATAGGCTATATATAATATGTTGTTTTTAGATAAATTGCTCAGAGACCAACCAGTTGGACAGAGGCTATTTATATGTACAAATCATCCAAGCACCCAATTCCTAGCCATTTCTAATATAGGCCACATTTCATTAGCATTGCTAAATATTATTAAACTGAAAATAATTTAAAGATCCATCTTTAATTGTCAAAAGAATTCCAGGTTCACTTCCCTATCAGCCAATTAAATTTCACATAGTATTTTCATTGGTCATTTGTGGAGGTCTGATTGTTTAAAGCTTTATTTATATAGGGCCTTTTTAAAAGTGTTTACAAAGTATTTTACAGAGAGATGCATATGTGCATTCACAGAAAAGAAAATACAAATAAAATAGATAAAGTAGTAAAACAAAGTGCAATAACCAGTTTGTTAAAAAGGAAAGGCCTTTAGAGAACAAATCTGCTTTGAGATATTTTTTAAAAGTGCACAATGATAACTTCTGACAACGTTTAATTCAGGTGTGAAAATAATTAATATCTAGTGCACGAGCACAGAGAGATTTGCGAGTGCACAGGACAGTTTGAGTGAGAGGAGAGACAAGAGCAGCGTGTATCTGAGCGCGCGTCAGGTTTTGATCCCTCTCGACATTTGTCATTAAAATAACACCTTAAGTGCTCGTTTAAAAGCAGGGCACGGTGGACATAGGATCCACAGCTAGATTAATTAGTATAGAAGAAGCCCTATGATTACAACGACCACCATTTGAAGTTTCACAAAATTCTGAAATGATCGTACATTATGGGATTTTTTTCATGATTGATCATACATCGTACAGAGGTCTAAATTATCGTACAAATACGATAATTATCGTGCGTCTGGCAACACTGCCACCACTTGTGAACGAGCCAGTGTAATGCAAATATATCTGAAAGGTCTGCGTGAGGATATCGTCACGTTCTCATGAGACCAGTCAAATCTCGCGAGACACATTCAATTCAATTCAATTCAAGTTTATTTGTATAGCGCTTTTCACGATACAAATCGTTACTCGTACCATGAGATCTCGTCACACCCCTAGTGTTTACCATGGTATGCATTTGTAAAGGGATGAACACTTTAATATAAGGCAAACATTAATATTTCCTCATATTTGTCTGATAATTTTAACCTTAAACCAAGAATTTCCTTTTTCGGTTGACCGAAGATTAGCAGATAAATAACCCCCAAGGATGAATACATGAAGTCCATATTCCTCCAAACCTTGCCTGACTTCCTGCTCTCGTTTGTGCTCCCCAGTGGTTCCTGAAGGGCTGGAGGCTGTTGCTGTGTGCTTGATGAGCATTTGATGAGCGTTGGAAGAGTGTTTCAGTGACCCAGTTCAGTCAGCGCTGCAGAACATCCTCACGCTCTCCGTCTCTCACCCTCCATCATTCCCGCTCTCTCCTTCGCTCTCTGCATTCTGCTGATTAATAATTGAGTGTTTCGTTTTTGTCTGCGTGCGCTCGGTAAAAACGATTAAAAGAGGGAACAGAAGCGGCAATGATGAAGGGAGCGATGCAGAAAGAAAACGAAAAAAGCATGCAGCGCTCGTGCTGCATTTGAGAGCAGTCAGGAGCTGCCTCATTAGTCCTATAGAGACGATGTAGCGTAGCGTGTGTGTGCGCGTGTGTGTAGGATTTTTGTTTAAGGGCAAACATCCAGAAGTTTGGAGAAGTATTTTTGTACTTAAATGATGTGGAAATCAATCTGTCAACAAATTTTAACTTTTAAATAATGTTAATTAATTAAATAAGGGATAACATATGTGGCTACTCAACAAATAAATATGTGAATGTGAAACTTTGAATTGAGTTTATATTATAGTAGTATCTGTATATTATTGTATATATTTTGCTAATAAAATAAATTACCCATTACAGTGTACGAAATGAACGTCGGAGCAACAAGACGAATACTGAAACTGTGTACTACAGAAATATTAACACTGAAGTTCTTGGACGATATTTTTAGTGCAATCAATAATAGACACACAAGTCCAGTAGTTGCGTTTGTATGAAACATAAGTGCAAATCTGCGGTGTGATACGAGAGACACCGGTTTCAATTACTGAATGAGCATTCCGATATACAGATTTGCCATGGATGACGGAGAAGATTAGGAAACAGAGTGGCCTTGGTTCCGGAAGTATTTTTCCCATAGGAATTTTTTAAAATGATAAGTCATGAACCAAACCAACCAGCTATGAGGTGATGCATGACATTACAAAATTTGATTTAAAGAATGAAATATGAACATTTAAAAATAAAAAAATCAAGACCTACAATCCCATTGAATCATCGTGAAAAAATCTGTTCATTTAAAGTTGGTGATTGTATGTATCAAAACAACCTTTTTGTGTTTATTGCAAAATATGTATGTGAAAAACCTGTACATATAGTATGAAAACAAAATGTAGGGTGATTGAGTCCATTATGTAATTTTGTGTGCTTCATTGGAACTTCTGATTGGTGGAGATTCTTTTCAGGATCACGGGTGATGTATTTTTCAACTTTTAAACACAATAATGACCCAGGGAGGATTTTCTTTTCCTGAAAATGGGAGTTAATATTATCACTCTAGACTAACACTGAATTACTGACTCACATAGGGTATAACAAATTCCCAAACATTTTTGGATACTTTTTGTACCTTCTGAATTTGTATGGCCAGCAAAAAAATGCTTATACATGTCTTGCTGTATTATTACCAAATATTATGTTCATTTTTTTTGTTGAACTGATTGATCGGAGCTTATGCACCTCAGTTGAAAAAAAAAATAAGACTGAATCCAAGATTTGGTGATACAATAGTGTAACAACCCCACTGTTGCACTCTAATATGATTGACCAATCAGAATGGAGTATTCCAGTGAATCGTGTGATAAAATGAAGATATACAAGAAATCTCAGTGCAGACAAAACATATTAAATCGAATGAAAAACAAGTACTATTAAAATGTGTGCAGTGTAGTGTGATAGCTGGGTTATTTGCTTCATGTTAGGAGTGTCTATCGGCTCATAAACCCCAGCACTGCTTTGGGTCTGTTATCTCACTGGAGTGTGTATCGGCTGTTCAGTGATCACGATGTCAGCTGCTCATTGGATTGCTCCTCTTTTCACATTTCCACTTTTAACACTTACTGGAGAGGCAGACATGGAGCAGGGCTCGCCGGGAGCTAGAAGGACGTCGACCCAGCATGCCTCGGAAGATGTCTAACATTCCTGACTGCTCTGTGACCTGAAAAAAAGGAGTGTTAAGGGGGATTGTGTGTCAGTGTGTTATTTCCTACACACACACATAAATCAAGCAGTCACATTTCAACTGGCATCACTTACAAGAGAAAGAGAGATGGTGTGAGTTTCGCACTTGGCTGTTTGATCACTCTGTCCACTGTTTCCTCTGGGAATTTCCTTATGTCGTCTTTTGTCTGTGCAAAGGAGTGTATCACAGAACCAAAATGATGACAGAGTGTTTACATTAAGCACTGAGGTTATGTGAGTCTGTGTCAGCTTTTTTTTGCTCTAACCATACAGCAAACCAGGCCGCATGTTAGAAATAAGCATGTTTTGTTTCCTGTTGGAGTCTGTGTGATATTTTTCTCTTTCTGTCTCACACAGTCCGGATGACATTGGCACGTGTTGGTACATTCTGCTTTCTGGATCGGTCTTCATCAAAGAGTCCATGTTCCTGCCACGCTCCAGGTACGTCCCTTACCCGAATGCCATCAAATATCAAATATTCACACTAAGAAATTAGAACACCCTAAATACCATTTCCATTAACCTGTTATGTGTGTTAAGCTCGTACCTTCCTTCTTTTTCTAAAAGTTCTCACGAATGATTTGGAACATGAACATGATTTGGAACTGATTTGGAAATGTAAAGAAAAAAAATAATTAACATTGAACCTTAGGAAGAGTAAATATCCATCTCCGTGCATGTCCTCATCCTAGTTTGCCACTTAAATGGTCCAAGTGTAGATACGCACATCCAAAAATGTGACTGGGACCAATTTAGTTAAATTTGCATTTAATAAAAGTACCTTCAAAGAGCAACTGTATTAAATGTTTTTTTCTTCTTCTTCTTCTTCTTCTTCTTCTTCTTCTTCTTCTTCTTCTTTTTAGTTAAGGGGCAATTTTTGCAATATGTTTGGACTTTCAGATGCATTTTTCTTTTTTTTTACTTTTATGAGTGCCACATTTTTTTATTTTACAGAAATGCTATGTCATAATGTCTCAAATACTTTAAATATAATAAATTCATCAAAATAAAATATCTGAATAAAATTTCAGTATAATTAGATTAATGAGAGTTGTCGAATTGTTATTTTTTTCCTGCTTCAGAAGATTTAAATATATGACACACATACTGCATGGACTACTTTTATGATATGTTTATAGTGCATTTGAGTCTCCTTTGTGTTGAATTAAGGAAAGTTAAGTCACCTTTATTTATTTAGTACAATTCACAATACAGATTGTTTCTAATCAGCTTTACAGAAGTGAACTGGAAAATAACAGAATCAATGAGGCCAACTTCATCAAATATGAGACAAATCCAAATTCTGCTGTAAAGCAGCTCTAAAAAGACAGTTGTGTTGTAATTCAACTCGAAACAATTGAATGTTAAAGGGGTCATATGATGCGATTTCAATTTTTCCTTTCTCTTTGGAGCGTTACAAGCTCCTGGTGCATAAAGAAGATCTGTAAAGTTGCAAAGACTAAAGTCTCAAATCCAGAGAGATATTCTTTATAAAAGTTAAGAGTTAACCACACCTACCTAAAACGGCTCGTTCTAACACGCCCCCACATATCTGCGTCACTATGTGGGAAGATTTGCATAACACCGCCCAAATGTTCACGCAAAGAAAGAAGGTGTGTATTCTCGCTGTAATATTGTTGCTGCCGCCATGTCATGAAGACGCTGTGAGTTGTGAAAGTGAAACTACTTTGTTTGGTCTTCCAAAAGAGGACGATATCCGCTTTGTCATGCCTAGAGCTGATCTGTGCTGGTCACTGAGGAAATACATCAACTTAGTGCTGCTCAGCTCACGCTTGCCCGCGGCCTCAGCTCACGCTTGCCCGCCGCCTCAGCTCACGCTAGCCCGCCGCCGGCTGTTCTGACTTACAGTCTGCAAGTACGTTTTCATTTAAAGGATTTGCCACTGATAATTCAAACGCGAATTTTGAGCAGTGTAGAGTAACGTTAGTGCTTGTTTGTCATTTCTGATCACAAATGCAGACATGGTTTTGTTTACGCGGCGCGATGCAACGCAGCACGTAAAAAGACAGTATAAGTCATTATAATCCGTAATTATGTCCCCACAGGATGTAACAAATGCCTCGTTTATAATGGGTTTTCATGTTTTTTGTCTTGACGCTCCGGGAGACGGCATCAATAGTATGGTAGGGGCGTAACATTTCCGTCTCACGCTTGAGGTATTCGGCCAATCACAACACACTGGATAGCTGGCCAATCACAGCACACCTCGCTTTTTCAGACCGATGAGCTTTGTAAAAATCGACGCGTTTCAAAAAGGCGGGGCATAGAGGAGAAACAATAATGTACAGTATGTGGAAAATAATGTGTTTTTTTAACCTTAAACCACATAAACACATTTCATTACACCAAATACACAAAATAATGTTCTTTTTAGCAGCATCATATGACCCCTTTAATTCAGTTCAGCTCAATAACAGTATCAATTTTGAAAAATTTATAAATTATGAAACAATTCAGCTCATGGGAAGTCATGAAGGTTTAAAACAAAATGACGGTGAGTAAATGATGACAGATGTTTAATTTTTTGAGTGATCTATCCCTTTAATTTCTGACCCTGGCATGTAATCAGTTCCCTAATGCAAACATCATAACTTGAAAGTAGGGATGCACTGATGTATCAGCCACTGATATTTATCGGCTGTTTTTTTTATTATTTTAAAGCCATCAGCATTTCGGAAATAGCATGAAAAGGGCTGATACCGATGGTTTATTAATTAACTGCATGGAGACAATGAGTTGCATATCTGTTGCTTAATCCAACATTTTTCTCTGGGCAAAATAATTAAATACTTGCCAAAACAAAATAAAATCTGTACAAATATATAGTTTGTCAGACGGCATAGTACGGCCTATGCAAACGTGACGCTGACGCATCCAACAAGTGAAATGCCTGCTCTCAGCTGTAAATTCATCACAGGTAAGTCGCAATGGCAATGCACCAGCATTAGAGTTTATCCGAGGATATGTCACGAACTGCCAAGCATTAGGCCTACATTTAAGTGAAAATGCATGGCAGGTAATATGCAGCTTTTTGTTTGAAACCAGTGTAGAACACGGATTCACACAAGGTCACATTTCGCACCTGTAATGTTTCTGTGAACGGAGAAAACGGTATAAAACTATATAGGCCACACAAAAAGGAATATATCATTAACAGATTAACAAAACGAAAGGAAAAAAAATTTGCGTTCAAATACCAATTCTGCTTGGAGTGAACCATTCTTTTTTTCTCTCTCTCTCTCTCGTTTTTAAGCCCTGCTTTATGCAATGTAGCAATTTCGGTATCGGAATCAGAATAGGCCAATAGTTGTTTGTTAAAATCGGTATCGATATAAGCCAAAAAAAAAATCTTATCAGTGCATCCCTTCTTGAAAGTATCATAATTTGACTACTTTAGCAAGGCCGCATATGCAAATGAAGACTACCGTCTTTATCAAGGATCAATATTTTGCTTGGCACACTACATTCTACCTGTAGTAACATAGAACTTGGTGTGAGAGAAATTAAGTGTACATACAGACAGCAACATATTGACTGGGCGTAATTTAAAAGCATAGCAAGCCGTACAAAAACACTTGACAGAGATGCACTAGAATTTTTGCAGTTTAGAATGTCATTTTATCACCATGGCAATGAAAAAAGCAGGTCTCTCCCTCCCTCGCTTTCTCATTTGGCTTCATGGAGAGAGCTGTGGTGTGTTGCTCCTGTAATAGACTGTGACTCAGGCGTCCAGTGAATGAAAACCAACAGGACAGCGGTGCACTTCATAAACAATGTCTTGATAGTGCTCGCAAATGGCCATTTTCCCCCCAAGAGGCATCACAGCTACCCTGTGTGCTGATTCTTGTCTGAGACAGACCAGATCTGCAGTAGCATCTTATCGGCTTCTTTCACATGACGTGTGTTCTTTTCTTCCAGTTTCTTTCTAAACAAAAACACTCTCATTTTAATGCAGATTTTGTGTAACACTTCTGTTTAATCGCACCTGAAACTCTCACTCACTACAAATGCAGCATGCAAGTGTTTAATTGCACAGCGATTTCAATCATTAAAAGCATAATGGTGTACAAAGTGCTGGCAGAAGTCAGAGTTGAGTTTGAGGTGGCAGTACCACCTGGTGCTCATGCCAGTACTTATGCAACAATTTCAAGCCCTTTAAAATGGTTTTACAGGCTTAACTACCAACAATAGATTCTATTGTTATAAACTCTGTTAAATCTGATCCTCCAGTAAATCCACTGTTTTCTTAACTTTTCCTGACTGCAAGACTTCCTAGAGATTTTTACTCATGCTTTACCATGGTACAAATATGGCATACTATCTGTTCTAACAGGGAACATTCTCAGAACTTTGGCTAATGTTCTGGCAAGATTATCTCAAAGTTATGAACATTCTTCCAGTAATATTAATAGAAGGTTATCAAAACTTTAGCACATTTGTCTAACTTTTTTTTAATTTAATTTTTTAATGTTGAATGTTTTTTAAACTTTTTTCAGAAGGACATTCAAAAGTGATCCTGTGATGTTTGCAAAATTATAAAATTTGAACGTTCCATTTATCTTCCAGAAATGTTTTTGAAACTTTTAAAAATGTAACATTAGGGCCTTTCGCACCACTTTAGTTCCAGAGCTAAATGTACAGTACTAAAGTACTGGGACGATTTTGCGCGAACTATTTCCCAGCACCATTTACTGAGAGTGTGTACTAAGAAGTGACGTAAGCCGGTCGACAGCGTTGTCATTTGTGCGCGGTGTTCAACAACAGAAACAAAGAAGAACAACATTAATAACAGGAGGATGGAGGACGCTGTGATCGGAGCTGTGTTTTTGTTGTGTTTCGCGGGTTTCACAGTGGACATGGAAAGTCGACGTATACGTAAAGCGATTGAAAGAACGGAAAGGAGGACTAAGAATCTCCAACGACAACTGACAGTGCTACATTTGCTACAAGTGCCTGCACTTCAGCGTCCGTCCATCTATCGCTGTTCTCCATACTTGCGAAATAAGTTGACAATGTTTACAGTATGTTTACACTGCGTTTTAAATCATGGCGGGTGAGGGCGTTCTCGTACGCGTTTGGCCAATCAATGTCTACTTACGTCACGATTAGTACCAGTTGTGCTGGTTAGACCCTGCTCCGGAGTAGGAGCTAATTTGGTTCTCGAAAAAGGCAGTCCGGTACTAAAATCGCACCCAGTTCCGGCGGTGCGAAAACGCCAAAAAGTGGGTAGTTCCACAATTAGTTCTGGTACTATGAAAAGGTTCCCGCGGTGCGAAAGGCCCTATTGTAAATGTTCAGAGAATATTCATAAATACAATTTTTATACCTTAATAAGAATGTTAGGAAAATGTTCTTAGAACATATTTTTGTTAGCTGAGATGATACTTTGATATGGTGCATGGTACTAAATGATATTTCGCTACTAGATTTTTATGTACTAAATTATTTTTTAATGATTTGTACTAAAGTGTTCACACTACATGTCCTTCAAATTGTTTTCTTTGCACTATAGTTTAACAAAACAAACCAGATACTTTTAAATCGAGTTGAATTTAGTAACATGCTCACATTTTACATGTTTTTTTATTCATTTACAGATAAAAAGTTTTGCTAAAATGCAAGCTTTTAAATTCTTTCAGTTTCAGTAAGATGTGTTTTTTTATTATTATCTTTTTCCACTTAACCACATGCAAACTCCCAGGTTGTTTTCCCATGGAAGTGCTTTGAAAGCCTTACTGTTCCTCCCTGAAGTGATATGAATTTACTTTATGTGAATATAATCGGCAACATCTGATATGTTGAATATCTGATACAAGTTACTCCACTACATGTATCAACATGCCTCATTTGTTATTTAGCCACAATTTCTTAACTTTGCATTTCAATCTCCAGCTAACTTTTATTTATAGTTAAGTTTTTGTAATTGTTTATTAATTATAATAATTAATTATGATTGTTTTACATTTTTAGGATTATGAATAGTGCTTTTTGAATCAAAGGTATCCTTTTTTTTACTTTACTATTCCCCAGGTTGCCCTTTAGAGTTTTTCTGGGTGTTTCTCACTCTGATCACTACTGGTCTTGAGTTAAGTTGGGAGGTCATGTTGTTTGTGGGTAGAGGTCAACCCCTCCCTCTTGGCTCCACAGGCAGTAAGGGGCAGGCAGGAATGTTGGCTTCAGTCGATCACTACTGACTCTGAAGAACGCACATTCCCCAACACATACTCTCGTAAGATGAAGGCGGTAGACGGAGCTGTCAGAACAGAGTGCAGTGTACGTGAAGTTGGATTATCATGTGGCATTCAGGAAATCGTGTTTGTGTTTAGTGTGGTAGCAGTGTCTGGGTATGAATATTAAGAAAGAACATTAAAAACACATTTGAGGTAGAAGTATGGAACTGAATGCATGATTTTCAAGAAGCCGGGAATGTTTATGGATTTCATTGGACATATTTTGTAACAACTCTCTCCTCTTCAGGTACAGGTGTTTTTTATTTATTTGTTTTTATACGTATTGTGTACTATTTCGTGTATTAAGTGCACAATTAGATCACTTTAAGAAATGACTTTAGATATTTTTTTATGAACACACTTTCCAACAAACTATTTAAAGGACTTTTCATTTTTATATATTTTATATAAATATTTATATATTTTATTATTTGATTTTGTATTTTTTTAATTAATTTTATTATAATTAATTTTATTGATACTAATGCTAAAATGCTCGTTAAAGTAATCATACCTCAAGTGTCATGCTTTGCTAATCAAGCCTCAAGCATCTCGATTCCTGCATTATATCTAGTTACAGTTTGGGGTTGCTTTGGTGCTCCTGAAATGCTGTTTACTTTGCTTTATGTTGCCATGTATGTTGCCATGCAAGTGCAGATTTGAGAGGCAGCAGAGCTGTTTAGCACTCACTGAAGCGTTACAGTAGAATCCTGTTACTGCATTACCATTCTACTGTACTTCAGCATGTCCTTAAGCCTTCCAATGTATTCCTTCTCCCCTCTGACTTTCCCACCGACAGCACTTGCATAACAGCTCTTTAATCTTTGCTCTGTTTAATATGGAGAGATGAAAAAGAGGCTTATTTACTTTGGAGACCCCTATGTTCTTTGCTGTGTGTGAGTGCCTGCCACGTTCGTCACAGAATCACATTCCAGACACCCGGAATGTTGTATAATATGGAATGCAGGGGCCGACTGGGTGGGCATCATGTCTCACCGGGAGTTCAATTCCCAAAGAACATAGTGTGGTGTCTGACGTTAATATACTTTATATGAATGCCTAGTGTTAATATCATTTTTACAGTTTTTTTTTTTTACTGCCTTCTACAGGGAATAATGATTTCTTTTTTTAGACTTTGGGATTTTATAAGCCAGAGAAAAACTAAACAAAAAACTAAACAAAAAAAAAACTGTAATCTATAAGTGTGGTGAAAATGTATTCCATTGTTTTTGTTCCTATTGCATTTTGCAGTTTAAATTAGACTTGGAATCCCTGATTTTCAGTGTGGTTTCAAACTATACCCGCCGTATCAGCAACTATATCGTGAACGATGAATGAAAACACTGAGTCTTGAGGTTTTGTATTTGAATAGAAGCCTGTAAGGGAAGTCAAACAGCATTACAACACAAAGTGCTCATTGTGTGTGGTCTTAGAATCAGGAACATGTATATAGAGGGGATCCCACCTGTTAGTCTAACCATATTAGATAGTTACTATATCTGCCAGCTGCGCTTCTACCGTAACCCATACAGTGTACAAATAGCTATATAACAGAAAGTGTTGTTTTACTAATGTAAACATTTAAAACAGCATGCAAATTGTCATTGCAAGAAATTATGTTTTATGTAGTTGAGTTTTTCTTTAGTAAAGTCATCCTTGCTTTGTCAGTCACAGTTTTTTGAAGTATGTGTAGCGGTTTTTCTGACCTCTCACCCAGCTAAACCGCTGTAAGCATGTGTCAACTTTGGACCATATTGTCACCTGGCAGCTCATTCAGCTGCAAAAAGTGTCTTACAAGCAGCATTAATGGTAAATCAACAGACCAGATACAAAGGTTAAGTGTTCAAACAGCACCAAACAGAATTGGAAAAAAAAGTATGTCAAGTACCCCACCTGTCTAGTCCCATCCCAAACTCACTGTGTTTTTATACCAGACTCAGTTGAGATGCTTAAACAAACAAATTACATTTCTGTTTGATGTGCACATCTAACCAACTATTTTATTTTATTTTGTTTTACTTAATTTTGCCTTTTTCCTGTTTATTTTCTTTTTGCTTTTAGTACAGTAAAGACATTGTGTGAAGAAGAGGGAATGGGGTCAAGAAAGTGAAAGTGAAGTGATGTGTGGCCAAGTATGGTGTCCCATGCTCGGAATTTGTGCTCTGCATTTAACCCATCCAAGTGTACACACACAGCAGTGAACACACACACCGTGAACACACACCTGGAGCAGTGGGCAGCCAATGCTGCGCTGCCCAGGGAGCAGTTGGGGGTGCGGTCCCTTGCTCAAGGGTCTCACCTCAGTCGTGGTATTGAAGCTGGAGAGAGCGCTGGTTCACTCCCCCCACCTACAATCCCTGCCGGGCCTGAGACTCGAACCCACGAACCCACGGGTTACAAGTCCGACTGTCTATCCATTAGGCCACGACTGCAAGTGATAAATAAACTCCACATTGCAAGTGATTTATTGAAGTCCACATATGTGACCCTGGACCACAAAACCAGTCAAAAAAATGTTTTTAATTGAGATGTATACATCATCTGAAATCAATAAGCTTCTCATTGATGTATAATTTGTTAGGATATGATCATATTTGGCTGAGATACAACTATTTGAAAATCTGGAATCCGAGGGTGCCAAAAAATCCAAATATTGAGAAAATCACCTTTAAAGTTGTCCAAATGAAGTTCTTAGCAATGCATATTATTATTAATCAAAAATTAAGTTTTGATATATTTAAGGTAGGAAATTTACAAAATATCTTCATGGAACATGATCTTTACTTAATATCCTAATGATTTTTGGCATAATATAAAAATCGATAAATTTGACCCATACAATGCTATTGCTCTAAATAATCCTGTGCTACTTATGACTGCTTTTGTGGTCCAGGGGCACAAATGTGTATCTATTTAAAAATGTTAAGGCATGTCCACCTTGAGTCAGTATTTACCTTCATCTTGTGTGGATCTCCACCTCACATTTCCATTTCTATTTTCAATAGAGTTTTTTGTGTTGCTACTCAAACGCTCCATCACTTTGCACTGTACTTCTTTCATTAGGCCATGATGTCATTTGGTGGACTTTTCCAGTCTGGTCGTAGTTTCTTTCCTAGTGGAGCCTTACTGCCTAGACCAGGAACACTGCCACAAGTGTGTGGATATGTGCTCCTCCGGCTCGGTTTCTGAGCACGCTTTCATTCCCACAGAATCTCAGGATTCCATAATTGGTCGAGCAGTTTATAACCTTTCTCTCTCCTGTTCTTCTCCTCTAGTTTTGGGAAAAGGTCTGCTGGGAGTTTACGCCGTGGATGCGAGTGCATCGTTCTGGAGCCATCCGAGATGATTGTGGTGAGTAATCATGGACCAGATAATCATCTTAACTCCATACTCTTACTAATTACACTATGTAATTGCTGTTTTGTGCTGTAGTTTCATTCCTCTTCCCCAGTGGTTCCCACAGTGTGCTATGCTTTACTCCCAGGGGTACACACAAGGTCAGATTTGACATTACATGGGCAGATAACAGTTCCAGCTCTTCCCAATGCACTGACTTAAAAACCCTTTTCCGAAGAAAATGTGATGGTTCGATAGGAAACGATGGTCGACTGTCAAACAACTGACTGTTACTTTGCACATAAGCTGACTAGTTTATCTAGGTGGTCTTATTTTTTGATGGTCTATTTCTTTGAGATAGAAACACTCTAAGATGTTGTGCATTTAATCGCAAAGACATGTCTTATATACTGTAAATGCCTAAATGCACCTGAAATCAGCTTTGTGAATATTTTAACATACTAAGTACTTAAATTCAGTGTCTTTTTGCCATTGTGAACTATAAATATTATTTAAATATTTAATGAATATAGCAATCAATATTTGTGGGATCTTTTTTTTAGACTGATGGGGAAAATAAAGTGGCTGTCTGAACACAAGCTACAAGCTTTTACTGTAGACGTTTTAGTAACAGCTATATTGAATTTGTTTTTATTTATATTAGGAGAGCAGTTTAATTGTGTGCTTTCTAGTTTTGTTTAGCATCAGGTGAGCCAGACTAAAGTTACATTTGGGAACCACTGCTATAATGATAAATGGCATATACATGTTTCTGTACTCCTCCACTTCTGTACTCTCTTTCTCAGTTTGAATTTGGCATCTTGTTTACATTTTACCACAAGCAAATTTCATTGTGGATTTGTTCCTCTTAAATTACTCCGCCCACTGCGGTTAATGTTCAACATGGCCTAAATTCAGTGCTCTCGCCTTGCCAAAAAACCTAAAACGATTATATTTAAGAACCCAAGCACTTCTGTGCGTCCTAATATATTCCATATTCAGTTCATGATGTGTGTTCATGAGTAAAGAAAGACCCTCCCTATCTACATTTGCAGCCTTGGATTTGGTTAAGCTCTCGGGGTGGCATGGAAATATGCCTACACTCTTAAAAATAAAGGTGCTTCACGATGCCATAGAAGAACCTTTTTGTCTAAATGGTTCCATAAAGAACCGTTAACATCTGTAGAACCTTTCTGTTTCACAAAAGGTTCTTTGTGGTGAAAGAAGGTTCTTCAGATTATAAAAAAGTAAGAAAGAGATGGTTCTTTAAAGAACCTTTGACTGAATGGTTCTTTGTGGAACCAAAAATGGTTCTTCTATGGCATCGCTTGAAGAACCTTTTGAAGCACCTTTATTTTTAAGAGTGTACATGTGACTCAATGGGCTCCTATATATGTTTCTGCATGTTGAGTACACTACTGTTCAAATGTTGGTTGTCAGTAAGGTATTAAAAAAATTATACTTTTATTCAGCAAAAACACATTTATATGATCGAAAGTGACAGTAAAGACATTTGAAATGTTGCAAAATAGTTCTATCTCAAATTATTTGTTCTGTTAATCAAAGATATAAATCAAAGTTCCTAAAAAAACAACAACAAAAAAACAACATAACTCCTTTCATCATTCATAATAATAAGAAATGTTTCTTGAGTGCCAAATCAGAATTTTGGAATGATTTTTTAAGCATTGAAAATCTAGCTTTGCCATCACAGGAATTAATTACATTTTAAAATATATAAAAAAATAAATAAATACATAAAACAATAATAGAAATGAGCAACAGTATTATTATTATTTATTTTATTTTTTGGGGCAAATAAATGCCACCTTGGATGAACATAAACTGTACTTTTTTCAAAAACAAAATCTTGCCAACCCCAAACTTTTGAATGGTAGTATGTACAGTATATATAGTCATGTGAAAAAGTTAGGACACCCTATTGAATTCCATGGTTTTCTGTATCTGGAGATAATAAAGATTAAAATAAAATTTCTTAAAATTTGGAAATAAAGCCTCAGATGAACAATATGACATGACATTTCACACCGTGTCATTATTTGATTAACAAAAATAAAGCCAAGATGGAAAAGCCATGTGTGACAAAGTTACGACACCCTATGATTCAGTTGCCTGTAGATCCAGCAATAACTTGAAGTAATCATTTCTGTATGACTTTATCAGTCTCTCACATCATTCTGGAAGAATTTTGGCCCACTCTTCTTTACAACGTTGCTTCAGTTTATTGAGGTTTGTGGGCATTTGTTTATACACAGCTCTCACCACTGATTTCAGTCAGGATGAGCTCTGTACTGTGACCGGGCTATTGCAGAACCTTGATTCTTTTCAGCCATTCTGTTGTAGATTTGCTAGTTTGCTTGGGATCATTATCCTGTTGCATCACCCAATCTTGGCCAAGCTTTAGCTGTCGGACGGATGTCCTCACATTTGACTCTAGAATACTTTGGTATACAGAGGAGTTCATGGTCGACTCAATGACAGTGAGGTACCCAGGTACTGTGGCTACAAACCAAGCCCAAAATCATCAGCCCTCCACCAGCATGTGTGACTTTTGGTATGAGGTGTTAGTGCTAATATGCTTGTTAGGTTTTTATCAAACGTGGCGCTGTGCATTATGGCCAAACATCTCAACTTTGGTCTCATCTGTTCAAAGGTCGTTGTTCTAGAAGACTTGTGGTTTGTTCAGATGCAACTTTGCAAACCTAAACCGTGCTACCATGCTTTTTTAGATAGAAGAAGCTTTCTTCTGTCAAGCCTTCCAAACATGCCATACTTGTCCCATATTTTTTCTAACTGTACTGTCATGAATTTTATCATTTAACATGTTAACTGAGGCCTGTGGAGTCTGCGGTGAAGTTCTTGGGTTGTCTGCCATTTCTCTTGAGCGTTACATGGTCTGATCTTGGGGTACATTTGCTGGGATGTCCACTCCTGGGAGGATTGGTGTCTGTTTTCCACTTGTGAATAATCTACCTCACTATAGAATGATGGACTTCAAATTGATTGCAAATGGCTGTATTACTCTTCCCAGATTGATGGCAGCAACAATTGCTTCTATAAGATCATTGCTGATGTCTTACCTCCTTGGCATTGTGTTAACACTCACCTGAAGGCTCTAGACCAGCAAACTTGACAAAACATCTGCTTTTATAGAGGTGCTCACACTTGCTGATGATCAGTTAATCAAAGGCATTTGATTATCAGTGCCTGACTGCTACTTACCCTCTTAATTCTTATGTTAACAGTAAGGGTGCCCTAATTTTGTCACACATTTTGGCTTTATTTTTGTTAAATAAACGATGTTATGCACGGTGCGATATGTTATGTGTTGTTGTTCATTTGAGGTTTTATTTTCCAAATTTTAAGACCTGGAAAGGACCAGTTATTTGTATATGTTGTCCTGATAAGGAAAACCATGGAATACAATAGGGTGTCCTAACTTTTTCATATGACTGTATGTAGCTCAATCCATAGAACATGACTCCAGCAACATCAGGGTCATGGGTTCCAATCCCAAGAAATACATGGACTGATAAACCATATAGGCCTAGTTAAAATGCCCTCTAAGTCTATGGCTCTATGATTTCTAAGATGCGGAAAATGCAGATGGAATCGCGGAATCCAGTCATAAAAATGCTATTTACCGTATTATGTGGAATGTCACGGAATTTGCCAAATATTGGATGGATAAATCAAATGTAGGTCAGTACACTTAAATCAAAATGCGATATGGACTAGTTTCTGTGAATATTAAGCTGCAAAATACTATTTAAATATGAATCCTGCATGTTATGCGTATCTCTGTGTGAATGAATGATGCAGGCGCACGGTTTCGTTTACTATACACATACTGATGCGCGCATGATGCTCACAGTGTTTTCAACCTCTACCGCTTCAATATGAGTACATTAACTCATGAACATAATCTCTTGAACTGTTCTGAGAGTCACTTCATGAGCATTTTACCATTTATTTTGAGAAAAAACTATCATCAAATCATATAAACAGAGAAACTTAAAGTTTGGTTTAACTTAAAAATTAAATTTTTGTTAAACTTTCAATTAAATTGCTGTTAAATTGTGTACATTTTATGATATCAATTAATTAGATTTTTGATTAATACAATTTTATTTAACCATTAAAACAGAGTCTAGAAAAATTTTAATTGAAAAAAAAAAATGAAATCCAGAAAAAGTGAATTTGGGAAAAAATTCAAATGGATTTCATAATGGACTTTTCCCTAGAAGTCGTTTAAAAGCATCTGCCAAATGCATAATCGTAATCTCCTGTTTGGGTGATGGCCACTGTCCTCGACAGTTGATGGTGCCCTTGTTGGGTAAGTCATCTGTTATTACTGGCCGATGCTGCCCTGTAATTACGGGCCGAGGCAGGATATAGATACTGTACTCTCACTCGCTCACACCGCCCAATATATTCCCACTGCTTTGCGCTCGCCGGCAGTTGCCATAGCAGCAGTTGGTACGGTAGCGAGAGATTTGATGTGTAATCCCAAAGCAAAATAAGGCAGAGGGATAATCATGTCACTTTTTATGGCGTAATGTCACAGTGGCCAGCCCTTTTTATATGCAACTTATACCCATCATGTGTATGATGATGCCACCCATGTTCACAGTCATTCAGAGACCTGCCAATGACAGTTTACACGTTTTGATTTAATTTTTAGGTGTCACAGTGACAGAATACCCAGCAAAGATAAATAATACATATTGATCCGGTTTGGTTTTTGTACATGTCTGCTATTTGAACTCTTAATTTCAAGGTTAAACCGGCATAACATGCACAACTCAGCTCCGAAAGCCCCTTGCAAGCTGCTCCTCTGAAACTACATCTCCCCTTTTCTACCTTTCCTTTCTGTCTGCTGTGCGCCTCTCTTTGACGTAGGTGTTTGAGGCTCAGCCCACACACACACACACACTCACACTCACACACACACACACACAGGCAGGCTCACACACCCACTTCTATTTTTACACAGCGCCAGTAAGAGGGGTGGGAGGGGGTGGGGGGTGAGGAGAGAGAGAGAGAGAGGGAGTCTCACTCAAATTGCTCCTCCGTTTGCAGGTGGACTATATGGATGAAAATGAGGAGTATTTCCAGCGGCAGGCATCACACCGACAGTCCCGCCGAAGGTTTCGCAAGATCAACCAGAAGGGCGAGCGACAGACCATCATCGACACCGTAGACCCCTATCCCGCCGGCAAGCCGCCCGTTGCACGGGGATACCATACGGTTAGTCATATGCTTTAACTCTACCTGTACAGTTTATCTTTTGCCCCTCCCCCTGCATGACTGTCGGCGTTCCTGGTCCTCACCTGTCCGGCTTTGCTTTCCAGTTTGTTTACATGCTGGCAAATGTGTCATTGCAAGTGCTTGTTTTTTGTTTGCAATGTTATTTATGCATAGGGATGGATGGTATGATAAAATCTGATATTACAATATCAGTGATTTTAGATCATGGTATCATAATATAGTTATTTTCAGTTAAGAATGGTATTAATTATCATATAGTTATGCTTATTTTTTGGATAATTCAAATTCAACAGGAAAAAAAAAAAAGTGACAGGAAAGACATTTATAATTTGACAAAAGATTGATTTATGTTCAAATAAATGCTGTTCTTTTGAACTGTCTATTTATCAAAGAACCCTAAACAATCACCATATTTTTCAGCAAAAAAAATATGTTTTCAGCATTGATGATAAGAAATGTTTCTTGAGCACCAAATCAGCATTTTAGAATAACTTCTGAAGGATCATGTGACACTGATAATTCAGCTTTGCAATAGATATTTGTAATATCTGTACTAATAATCATGCAGGTTTTTTTTTGGATAACCCAATGAATTACATTATATACATATATTAAAGCTTTATTGGTATAAAAATGCTGATGCTGACCAAAAATAAGATATTTTTTAAACAAATGTTATCTGTGCACAAACAGCTTCACATTTTATAACATAACTCAATATTATTAAACATACTAGCCAAGAGTCTTAATTCTGACTGAGTCACATTTAAAACTGTAAAATAGCTAATATGTGCAGGTTCATCTCTTTATGTCACTTTTATGTGCAAATAATGATGCTAATATACAGTATCTATGGTGTATAAATGGTTCAGGAAATTCTGTACCACTTGATGCATTTCTAACGTTGCAAGGTATATACTGTCATACCGTCCAGCACTGTCTACGCATAACATTGGCTAGTAATATATTCAATGTATTTGACTGCTGCAGCGAAACATAACATAAGCTAACATTTCTTCACTACAACCAGAGCAGTGCATCAGATGTGTACCAAAATGTTCCTCTCACAAAACTTACGCTACAGGAACATTATGTAAAGCTTTAGATTACTGAAAGACTACTGGAAGTCTGTTGGCACTCTTTTTGGTAACATTAACCACTTCTCTTTCCTTGTATTACCAATGTGAAAGGAACAAGGTTTTTGTCTCCTACCTATGAACTTTGCTCTGCTACTATATTTGCATTGGTTCTTCTTTTACTGTAAGAATCTGTTCATTTAGCTAGCGCAGCCCCATCCTCATGGGGTTGTTCATTTATTTGTTTTATCTTCTGCCTTAAAGGAATATTCTGGGTTAAAAACAACTTAAGCACCAGTGGCAACTAGGGTTGCAAAAATGTGGAAAATTTCCATACATTTTAGGAAACATTCCAGACATTTTGGAAACTTTCCAGGTTTTTTTTTTATATTCCAGGGATTTTTGGAAAGTTTCCGGAAATTGTCCACCCCTTTGCAACCCTAGTGGCAACATCATAAGATTTTATCAGTTTGTAAAAATTAACAGAAAAAAGTATTTACAGTTAGGAAGCTAGCAAGTGTGCAGCACTGCAGATAATTTTGTAGTTATTTCACATACTGTTTTTCCCCCGACAACAGGTTAAATGGTAAGAAAGCTTGCATTTCGCATGTAGCCAATGACTTTGAAAAAAATGCTGCTCAAAACTAAAGCCAGCATAGTACATTATTTTATAAAAATCAGAAAGCTAGTCTGAATTTTTAAAAAGCAAGTTTAGGTTTAAAATGGGTGCTGGCTCATTATAAAATGTAAAAATAGGCAGTGAAAGCTCTCTTCAGCTCGTTACTGCCTCTTTTACACTAATGGACGAAAAATCAAGTTGGCATCAAATGACACTCATACCTTACTTTTGGACTGTTCTTTCAGTCTCTTAAATGTTGTTTTTACCTAGCAGCAACGCAATTTGTTTGTGCCCGTATGTCCAAGGTGCTTTCCTTGTTTCCATTAAAGCTGCTCATTTACCTTGTTGTGCTGTGGTGGCTGATATATGGTCTCTCTGTAGGTGTTAGCTGGTGTTCTGCCTATGTGTTTGCAGTCAGTATGTCGTGTTGGCTGAAGATGTGCTGGTGTTTTATGCACTCAGTCCCCACTGTGCTCTGGCCAGGTTGAAGTGAGAATCCACTGCACTGCTACAATCTGTATGTGTGATATACCTCGAGCCCTAGCTGAATAAAGAGACAGCAGAGGGAAAGAAAGAAAACATTTATGTATTTGTATATTTACATTTGTTCAGGTTAAATAAAATATTCAGATATCCAATATTTACATTAGTTATCAACCATAATGTTTTTTTTTTCATTCGATAACTGTTAAAATTACATTTGATTCACTTAATCTTAGATATGTGGTTACACCCTTCGCTGGCACCAATTTTTTTGACTTTTTAAAGCTAAAGGTCAAGTTTATCCTCTTAATATATCCCAATGCTAACATTTATCTTTTCAAATTTGTCATTAATTGCTGTTATGTTATTACATTAACCTGCATTAAATTAAGTATTGGCATTTTTTTATTATTTAATTTTGTTTTGATGACGACATATTACTAATGCATACATTTTATTTTTGTTTTTATATTTATTATTATTTGCTGTTATGTTATTACATTAACCAGTATTAAATGAAGTATTGGCAAAAATCTATTTTATTTTTAATTTTATTTAATTTTATTTTGATGACATATTACTAACATATGCGTTTTATTTTATATTCATTATTTATTTTATTAATTTATTACAAAGACAAACATAATTTTTTTCAGGTCAGTTTTGATGTGTCTTTCCCTCTGCACCTTGTACCTTGAGAGAGAAAAAAAGGTTGTATTTTATTCTACTAAATCTCCAGGAGTTTTGACAGCAAGACTCTGCCTTCGTAATGTTTTGAGCGTAAATCTTGTGAATTTCTGACACAGATGCTTCGTGGAGGTTCAAATCTGGACCCTCACGTAGATACATTCCTGATTTTCCCCCCCAAATCTGCTGCAGTTCATTCCCAGTATTCCTCCCATTCCCCCGGGAGAGAAGCCAGTGTTCCCTCAGCTTGTTTGGAAATGTTTGTTTTGTTTAGTACAACGAAATACGTCAAGCATCATTGAGCTAAATTGTTTTTCCCTCGAGATACATTAGAAGGGGACGCCAAAATGATTCCCACCATTGTATCTTCTCAGCTGCACAGTTTTCCCAAACAGCTCCCTTTTTGTTGTTATGGTCTGTGGGAAGCGATTTGGACCGTGTTTTTGTTCTCAGATCAGTGGTAGCAGGCTAAGAAAGTTCACAGTAGTGTCGTCAAGAGGGACCGCAGTGCATTGGATGTTAAGCTGACGGGCATTCCAGCTAATCCGTGAGTTTTTGAGAGTGCTTCCACAGTGGGATTTCCATACTCAGACATAGCCGAAGGTGAAAATTCACTTCACAAACATTACATCATGTATCAGCCTTGAGTATCTCACATAACCTTATAGAGACTTGCTGACTGGCATTAATTTGATTCAATTTCTGGCACCAGAGTGAAATAATTGCACTCTGCGCTGCCTGCCTCACACAATCGAACTCAACTCCAAGTCTCTAAGCATTTCTGCCCTAGACGTGATTCAGATTTGTCACACTGTATTTGGAGGCATCTTGTAGATGCACAATGATTCAAAACAGCTCTGAGACAGATGAGGTAGAGTTCATTCATCTCAGTAGTGTTAGTGGATGCACCACACTCCTTCTGCACTGATTTAAACAACATTTTTGGATATTACACACACAGTCTGTCCCATGCACACCAAAACAGAAAATTCCTAACGTTTAGAATGTTTTTCATTCAGTCTGTTGAATTTACACTCATATCACACTTACAATTGTGCTGTAAACACCCCATGAAGTCAACATTGTAATTTTAGTTCATAGCTTTGAGATAATCTGTATAGTAATAATTTAGAATTTACAGTCTTTTTCTGTCTCCATCTAGAGTAGCAAGTACTAAATGATGGTTCAAAACCAATGTAAACTAAAGCTTATTTACTTTTTATTAAAGGATAAAGCCATTCAGTATGCTGTGCCCAAATTTCTTCTTTCAATAGGAAAGAAAACGGCTCTCGTCAAGCTATTTCATGGAATCTTTAAATGAAATCTGTCTGTCAATAGTGACTTTAAGACCAGTGAACAGTGACTGCCTTGTTGTTGGATTACACTGGGTACCATTTTTGTCTCTATAAATCTGTCTTTTTTCCCTTCCTCTCCGGTACTGTGGGGCTTTAATGATCATGAGACCCTCATTCAGTCAATGAATACCAGTTTTTTGCATCTCCTAGGTTGCTGATCATTGCATTTCAGTTGTTCAATAACTAAATGACCTCCAATCCTTTGTATTTGGTTGCATAACTAGCCGCTTTTCCGTTCACCTGAAGTGCCCGAGTTCCCTTTTTATTTTTGCTTTGTGGCTTTTTATTTCAGCATCCGCCTCATGTTTCTCGGCTGTGTGTGTGTGTGTGTGTGTGTGTGTCTGTGTGTGTCTGTGTCTGTGTCTGTGTCTGTGTGTGTGTGTGTGTGTGTGTGTGTGTCTGTGTCTGTGTCTCTGTCTGTGTGTGTGTGTGTGTGTGTGTGTGTGTCTGTGTCTGTGTCTCTGTCTGTGTGTGTGTGTGTGTGTGTGTGTGTGTCTGTGTCTGTGTCTCTGTCTGTGTGTGTGTGTGTGTGTGTGTGTGTGTCTGTGTGTGTCTGTGTCTGTGTCTGTGTCTGTGTGTGTGTGTGTGTGTGTGTGTGTGTGAGCATTACCCTCTGTTGTTTTTTATAGCGTCTGAGCTTTTATAAAGGATGTGTCCCTCTCTTCTTCCCGTAGTATGACTTGCAAAGTGCTTAACAGGGTGTCTCTGAGCCTGCTCTGCTCTTCAATAACCCAGGCTGATAATAACTCTGCTCTTCTCTGCTTCTCTCCTCATACTGGCTCCTCCGCAGGAATGCGTTAAGGCTCAGGTATCGTACTTATTCACTGTTTCTGTTCCTCTGTGTGTGTCACTTCCTGCTTAGCTGTGATTATATACTGTATATGCGTGTAGGTTTTATATGTGTGTGCGATAAGAGTTTATAACCCTGTGACCATAGCAATATGGCTTATTTGTGTGGATGTGTCTTGTGTATGTATTTATGTTGCCAAATTAATGTTTAGTCTTAACAGTGATTTAAAGTGGGTGATGCTATATTGCAAGCCTTCAGGTTGAATGCTGAGATTATTGCCTTATAACTAGTCCAGTGGTGGCGAACTCCGGTCCTGGAGAGCCGCAGCCCTGCAGAGTACAGCTCCAACCCTAATTAAAACTCACCTGCCTGTAGCTTTCTAGTAACCCTTCAGACCTTGATTAGCTTGTTCAGGTGTGTTTGATTAGGGTTGAAGCAAAACTCTGCAGGGCTGTGGCTCTCCAGGACCGACGTTCGCCACCCCTGAACTAGTCAAACAAACTAGATTTTTTTACATTTTTAAAAGAATATGTGAGTGGCTATTGCTGGTGGAGAATTGGAGAATTTGCTGCTAGGGTTCCCGAGGCATTGCTATGCTATGCTATTAATGGTTTTTAGTGTGTTGCTATGCAGTTGTTAGGGTGTTCAGGGTGGCTGCTAGGTGGTTCTTACTGGACCAAGCCAAACGAGTCTCTATCATGTTCCAGTCCCTAAATATGGCTTGGGTCCCTCCTTCAAAGTGATGGTTTGTTTTTTGTTTTGTTTTGTTTTGCTTTGTTTTGCTTTGCTTTGCTTTGTTATTTTTTGTTTTGTTTCAGAACCAACATTATATATTGGACATCAACTGGCAACCCAGAACAATAATTCGTGTATCATTCGATCATTCATTTTTTGATTTAATATTGAAAGTAGAAAAATGAGAAAACGGCTTCTTTTTAGTTTTTTGTTTTTTTCCAAAAAATGAAAAACGAGAATTCAGCTTAAATTTTAGTTTTCGTTCATGGGTGGAAAAATTAATAGACAGCTTGAATATTCAATTTCTACATGTGGGTGGGAATTAAATGCCCCTTTCTGCTGATTGGTCAGCCGAAGATCAAACCATGCCATCATCAGTTCTTCTGCAGTATCACGCAGCAGAATAATAGTCCTCTGCTGCTGCAGTTGTACGGATTAATAACCCATTTTATAAATTTCATATTTTTCTCATCAAACAGACTAATGAATAGCTCGACACAACTCGTACCGGGGCAGAGTCTAGACAGGTCTTTCTTCTGTGTAGACCAGCAGTTCTTAAAATGATAGGGGGTCCGAGAAATAATTAGCTATAGCCTAAAGTATTTCCAGACTGTAAAGTCGCTTTTTTTATCATGATACATAGGCCTACTGTGATTTATTCCAAAGTGACTTATATGATGCATTTAACGTCAAATAATCTAAATGAAGCCTTTTAAAAGACAAGTATTCGCTGTGGTTGATGTTTGTGGCATGCGCCGGAAAGATGCTCAAGGAGACCGAGACGCGCTGAAGCAGCACATTCTGTTGTTCTCTTTATTTTTCAAAGGCATGACATTTTGTAGTTATTTTGAACGTAACGTTACACAATTAAAAATATAAATTTTACCATACGACTATAAATGACAGAGTATTAAGTTATTTCCCAATAATTGTTTTGGAAAAAAATCCAAGTGAACGTCAATCAGTACTTAATATTAATGTAAACTGCTTTAAATATGACTGCTGCTTATTTCCTGTGCACTTCAATACTGGTCTGCGCTTTACTGTAGTCGCGTCTGTCTGCTTATTGAGTTTATTTAACCCATCGCAATTTATTGGAACTGTGTGAACTATAGTGACTGCTCACCGTAATGTTGTTCTAAAGGCTTATTACTTAATAACACAAAAATGTCCTGCTCGCACATGCCAATTTAATGGCAGAGAATGATGACTTTAGTTTTTTTTTTTTTTTTAGCGGATGATATCTGTCGTAAAATAATCCTATGCATCTCGTGGCATATGTTCCAAGCATTCTGAAGGTATACTGAGGGTTTGGTGAGAAACAAACTGAAATGGCAAGTTATTATATTTTATGAAAATCTTGCATTGCAGTGCGAGTGCGCAGTAGCTCGTGCTGCGCACAAGTGCATATCCTTTTGAGATATCAATTATAATCAATTTTAATAAAACACAAGACTACATTATATAACTCTAACAGTAGGCTATTTAATATCTGTTGTTCTCCGGTTGTCAGTCAGAATGACAGTTCTTGCGTGAACATAGGCCTGTATATACCCAAACCAATTTATTATTCCTTCCTTTTTGTCTTAGTGTTTAAAATATTTATTTTGAAACAAATAAATTTATTAATTTCTTAATTAAACAAACAGACTTACTGGGTGAGCAGGGTAGGCTATGACAGCTGTCATATCATACTTTGCCATGCCAGCTGATGCAAAGAATAGAATTTATATCTACACAGAAGAAAGCCCTGTCTAGACTCTGCCCCGGTATGAGTTGTGTCGAGCTGTTCATTAGCCTGTTTGTTTGATGAAAAAAAATGAAATGTAGTTGCAATAAATGTGTTAAGAATCAATACAACTGCAGCAGCAGAGGACTATTATTCTGCTGCGTGATACTGCAGAAGAACTGATGATGGCATTGCTGACCAATCAGCAGAAAGGGGTGTTTAATTCCCACCCATGTGTAGAAATCGAATATTCAAGCTGTTTATTCATTTTTCTACCCCTGAACGAAAAATGAAAATTTTCTAATTTTTCTACTTTCAATATTAAATCAAAAAACGAATGATCGAATGATACACGGATTCAGAACAGTAACTAAATTTGATGTTTATTATGAAAAAAATCCTTAAAATCAAACATTCTAATTGTTTCTTCTTCTTCTTAAACATTGTTCACAAATATAAAAATAAAATATAAATTTTGTTTTGTTTTGTTTTCCTAGCTGGCAAAAATCATAATTTTGATCATTTAACCATGTAATAACATAATTTTACCAACAAGCTGCATAATTTGAGTGTCATTCATGTAGCATAAATGGTGCAGGATGAGTTATGTACTGGTTAAGGGTAATTGTTCCACTAACAATCGATTATATTTGCTGGTTTTCAACTAATTTTGCTTCAGAACCCAGATTATACATTGGACATCAAGTGCCAATCCAGAACAGTAATTCAGTTTGATATTTATGGGACATATTTTGTATGAAATACATAATTAATAAAATAATATAGAAAAATAAATATAACATTTTATATTAATATATTTATTACTAATAGACCCAATAATTAGCAAAATAATAACATGACAAAGCATGATATCGGATAATAACATGGACATAGGGAACTGTTTTGTAAAAGCATAAGCAACAACAGAAGTGCAATGTACCCTCCATACTGTTTGAACTAACTAATGTATTAATTTTAGCCATATTTCTATTTTACCATTTTACTTAATTAGCTATATGATGTCGTATTTTCACCGAAATACCAAAAAGGTCATTTAATAGCATGACTTATGTCATCAGTAACCAAAGATTTATTTGAACCATTTGACTCTTATTTACTTTGCTATGCACAATTAAATGTTAAAGGGGTCATATGATGCGATTTCAAGTTTTCCTTTCTCTTTGGAGTGTTACAAGCTGTTCGTGAATAGATAAGATCCCTAAAGTTGCAAAGACTAAAGTCTCAAACACAAAGAGATATTCTTTATAAAAGTTGACTCGTCCACGCCCTCCTAAAATACCTCGTTTAAACACGCCCCCACATGTCTACGTCACTGTGTGGGAAGATTTGCATAACACCACCCAAATGTATACGCAAAGAAAGAAGGCATAACTTTGATTCTCGCTGTAGTATTGTTGCTGCCACCATGCTGTGGAGACGCTGTGTGTTTCGTTTTGAAAGGCCTTTGTTTGGTCTTCCAAAAGAGGACACAACTAGAAATCAGTGGTTAAGTTGTATTTACAACATTGTTCCAGAACACTTCAACCCAAATATTCAGATGTGAGCAACACATTTTAAGGAGGATGAGGACTGTTTCCTGGGAGAGTAGCCTACAATGCCGGTGTTCTGACAAATAATACTGACTCACAGCTTGTAAGTATGCTTTCATATTTAAAGGATTTGCCACTGATGATTCAAACGCGAGTTTTGAGCAGTGTAGAGTAGCGCTTGTTGTTTGTCATTTCTCCGATCACAAATGCAGACATGGTTTTATGTTTACGCGGCGCGATGCAATGCGTAAAAACACAGTAAAAGTCATTATAATCAGTAATTATGTCCTCACTGGATGCAACAAATGCCTCGTTTATAATGGGTTTTAATGTTTTTGTCTCGTTGCTCCGGCCAGACAGGGCATCACAATATGGTAAGGGGCATAACCTTTTCATTTCAGAAAGGCGGGGCATAGAGGAGAAACAATAATGTACAGTATGTGGAAAATAATGTGTTTTTTTAGCCTTAAACCGCATAAACACATTTCATTACACCAAATACACAAAATAATGTTGTTTTTTAGCAACGTCATATGACCCCTTTAAGTTGTATTTTTCCTTGTTTGTTTCATTTATTTTCCCGATGACCCTGTCAGAACAGAATTGCACTAGTTGAGAACAACGGCAGCAATTTAGGATTTCATAGCTAGGCTTAATAGTGCTGCACTACCAAGGCTCAGCCCTTTTTAAACAAACAAGGGTGCATGTAAGAATTTTATGTTAATGTGTTTATATGTGTCTGTTTTAGCGTGTTATTTAACGCCCTAGGCCTGATGAAGATTGCTGATGGGTAGACTTAGCTGCCGCTGAGCTGATACTTGTTTTGCGGTAATTAGATTCAGTGAGGAGTGAAGCAAAGCGATTGAGAGATGAAAAGTGTGATCATGTGTGTTAGAGAGTGGAAAAGAGTGAGAGAGGGAGTCTTGTCAGGTGTTCTTGTGAAGAGTCTGCTCTATTTTTAGAGCTGTCCTCAGTGATGGCTGCTGCTGCAGTATACAGCGGCACTGAGACACAAAAGGCCTGCACTTAAAAAGATTTATACCACTATCAACACACACACACACACAAACATGCAAAGCTATCGTATGGCTTTAGAAGACTTGGAATATACTGTACAGGGTTGTATCTGTTATGGCCCTCAGGGTTTTATACTGTCACAAATGTATTGTGGTGAAATATCACTAAACATGCCTTGTTTTGTTCATATTTATAGCATGACATTGTAGAATGAAAATGATTTGTATTTCTGCCCTGCTAAACTGTCCATTAGCATAAATGCCAGTTGACAGTTATAGCTGTTATGACAGTTATGATAGAGCTGATGGTTTAAACCACACGGACATTTCAAATGATAACAGCGGGGCGTCGGGTCCAGATGGACTGCTATCAGCCAGGAGCAGTGTACCTTGCAGCCCTCCTCGTCCTTTGATCTTGCTGTCTTTTCATCCCTCTTTCCTCTCATATTCAGTCCTTCAGCAGTTTGGTTGTAGATTACCATGCATACATGGTAATAGAGCTTGACAATTAAACCAGTGTGCTGTAAAGTCCCATCCAGTGACCTTTTAGGTTTATGTTTTAACTTTTATACCTGGAACTTTCTTTCTCCAAAGCAAATGGCTTCAGCCTTGCTGTGTTATGGCTAAAGTTGTGAATCAAGAACTGATTCATATTCAGATTCATATATGGGTCGAACAAATTCTATTTGTATTGTTCAGTTCTGTAAGTGGGGCTTGAATCTTTCTCCTGCTTTCCTATGGCATTACCCTTGCTTGTTGCGTGCAACAGCAACATACATGCAACACAACCAGTAGACTCTGATTGGTCAACACATTAATTGATTCCTCATTAATCAGTCTCAAGCTCATGAGTTATCAGTTTGAACCAGTCCTCAGTGGTTCAAACCAGACTCACCGAATCAGTTGAAGTGATTATTCACTTAATAACTGAACTGCACATAATTTTTTAACTTTTTCTTTCTTACATGTAGAGTACTTTCTCTACCTGACCAAAAGAATCATTCATGGATTCGAATCTGAACCAGAATCGTTCTTTTTTTTTTTTTTATTGCCATCCCACAATATCTATAGTCACGTATTTTTTTTATGTTGACATTTTTACAGCAAGTAACTCATTACTTTCTCATGTTTACAGAAAGTAACTCATATGTTCCTGTGGCTCAGTGGTAGAGCATTGCATTAGCAGCGCATAGGTTGTGGGTTCGATTCCTAGGGAACACACATACTGGTATAAAATGTATAGCCTGAATGCACTGTAAGTCGCTTTGGATAAAAGCTTCTGCTAAATGCATACATTTAAATTTAATTAAAAATTTTCATTATTTAGATGAGATTCTTCCACTAAGTGTTTTATTTAAAACTGACTGATTACATATGCAGAAAATATGAATAATACATATATGAGCCATAGTTTTTATATGTGTATGTTGTAGTAATCACACATCAGAATGCAGTTGCTCTACTTCTGGAAGAGTGGGAAAAACACACTTCTTTCTTTGGGTGCTGTTACGTTGACCCTCCGCACCTTCACAATTACCAGAACGCCGCATCTCACTTCACCATTGTTATTAGACCACCAACTCTTCCTCCTGCATTATTTCTTTAAGAAATTCACTTCAGCTCTTTTGCTCTAGTAGGAAATCCTCTTCCTGCATCTGTGTATTGACAGGAAGCATCCAGGATTGAAAGTGCACTAGTGAAACATGGATGATATGAGAATCAAGTGGCACTCATGAGCTATGAGCATGAGGCACTTTCTCTTCCTCCACAAGATTGAACACCTGTGTTGTCTGTAGCATTGATCTTTAATTAGTCTCATGCTAAACGTATCCCCCCCAAGGCATATCAGCTCTGCTTAGCCACATGATAAGATAGAAAACACACACTTGCCTTTGGTCAATAAGCTACAAAGCTATAATTGGGATGGAACGACTTCTAAAAATGTTTTAATGCATTTTGGACTTTTACACATTCAAAACATGTCAACTGCTTGAAAAAAAAAAAGATTCTGCCAAATAATAGTTAATTTGATTTACTATGGTTGCCAAACACTAGAGGCTAGCCACTATCTGCATTTTTTTTATGGAATCTCTTCACAGTGTAGATAATCTTTTTTAATAGCTGATATACAGTACATCATAATTTCAATGTATATTGTTGTTTAGCAAAAAAGCAACCATAAACGGCATGCCGGTTAACTAACAGGCTAATGGATTGTATTACTGAATTGAAAAGTTGTTTATTGTAAAAAATGAACATTAATTAATCAAGTTATGTTGATCATTGGTGTCTTTTGCTGTTTGGAACTACTTTGCCCTGCCCAGCGTCACCCTTTAACCCATTGTTAATGCATGGCCTGTCTTGGTTTATTTCTTTAATAACATATAGGTCATTTGAAGTTGCTCTCCTTCTCGTAGTATAAAGGCAGTGGTCCTTATTGTTATGCATGTGGTGTTCTCTGTCTACAGTCTTAACCAGCCCTAACGCTGCATGTTAATTACTGTGCAAGTCATTTAGAAGATTACTCCATGAACTAAGCATCACTATAGACATTTTAATGTAATGAAACGGGTTACTTGAGTTGTAAGTTGGACTGGGTCTTATATCACAGTATGAGTAATTATATATCATGAAAACAATATTTATATCAGAATATAATTATTTGCCCATGACCCTACAGAGGATAAGCGATTTGGAGAATAATTGGATAGATGATGGTAATTATTTTGTTTTTGTAATGGCTCATATGTTTGTGATTTATATTATATTATGGTGTACATTGAATCATTTGCAAATAGTATGTCATCTAATTCGATTTTTTGGGGGCAATTTAATGGACACGGATCAAAAACAGATTCTAATCATGTTGTGCATGATTTTAAATCAAAAGAATAACAAGTTCTTCCTTGTCTTGACTTGTTTGGGACACATTTTGCCTTTTGTTTTTGTCACACATATATAACTTCACCATGTTAATGTGTAAATAATGTAAAGAAGTCCTGCCTACTTTAGCCAAATAAATATACTGTATATTAGGGATGTGCTTCTCCAATGCGATACGCATCTCGATGCATGGTCAACAATACGATACATTAAAGATACATATCTGCAACCTATGCAATGTGATACGATTCACTCGTATTATGATTTATGTTTTTTTTACTGATGCAAATATGTTAGATTGATGCATCGCGATACAAATGCCAACGTATCCGATGTGTCCAATTAAAGATAATCTTTAATGTGTCTAATAATTCTGATAAAAGTGTTTGCTAAATGACTAAATGTAAATGTCCAATGCACACTTTTTTTAAATCAATGCATCGCATCATTAACTTTTATGCCGATGCACCAGTGCAAATTAGTGAATCTTACCATACCTACTGTATGTACCACAGTATGAACAATGAATTTTACCTGGTATAGACCACCCAGCCTTATTTATTAGCATATGTTATACTTATACTATATTAGATGTCACAACAAAAATTAGTGTTTGCATTGCATTGCAATGAGCTTTCTTCATTGTCACACTGTAGCTGTGGTCTATCCTTCTGGAGAATGAGTGCAATCTAGCCCTACTGTACTCAAATTTTGAAAAGGTTTGGCGTGAAAGGAATGATCCGGAAGAGCTTCAGTCGATGTTAATCCTATCTGTCTGTCTGTCTCTCTCTCTCTCCTTGTCTGTGTCTTTCTTTCTCTCTCTCCCACTTCCTCTCATTTCCTCTGCATCCCGACTCCCTTGTGTATAGGCTGGAGAGGGATCTTTGACAGTTGTTCTGTTTTCAGCAGTAGCGGGATAACAGTAGCTTTTCAAAAGGAACTAATATCTCGATTTGTATTCTGAAAAGCCTCTCAGAGCTAAGAAGCATGATATATTTTGCCTACATCATCAGTTCACAAAACCGCTGGGTTTTCCTTTTTTTTTTTGATGGATTGATTCATTGATCAAAACTTACATCAATAAAGTTAATACACCATACACCGTTTCCTATTATTGCATGTCTTGGTGTATTGCGCTTTGATTGGCCTTATGCTAAACAAAGTACTATCGATTAGAAACTATAACAGCTGTCATTTGATGGAACTTGGATGACATAACTAGTAATAGTCAGTTAATCCACCGATAATTGGTCATTTTAAAATAATCAGCAACAGCTCCATTGTGTTATCTCCAAAGTCTATTGACTGCTTTCTTAATGGATAATGTTTTTTTTCTATTATTATTAATAATAATATATTTTTAACCAGTTTTTATAGTTTTTTTTTTCTTATTTCTCAAAAAAAAGTACATTATTGTATCATTGAGATATTATTGTAATTGTTGTTTTTTAGTGTTATTTATTGTCATTTTTATTAATTTTTTGAATCAGTAGATTTTCCATTTTCATTTAATTTGTCATTCTTAGTAGTTTGTCTCTTTTTTGCATTTTTTATGTCTGTATAGTGTTTATAAATTTTTATTTCAGTTTTAGTGTTATTTTAGTACATGAAGTTAAATTAAAATGAGCTAAAATTAAAAGAAAAATATAGATTTTTTTTCCCCTAGGAATTTCAGCATTTCAGCATCTTATTTGCTATCATTAAATTGTATTTTATTCAAGACATTGATCTCTAGATATCTGTATGTGTTAGCCTTTTTTAAAATCTATATTAGTTGATAACTAAACAGCTGGATTATAATGTGCCTTAATCTAAAACCTATTTGCTCACTTCATTCTTCAAACATATTTATTCTGTCTTCATGGACATGGACGCTCTTTGTTGTTTCACATGAAGCCGAGGCTGCTTGACCCACTATCAACCTTTCCATAATGAGCATCTATTGTTCCTGAATTGCACTCTGGGTGATGCTGAGCCGTCCCTTGATGTGACCCTGTTACCACAGTGACGTAATGACGCTCTGTTTTCCTACGATGATTGGTGGTTACTCTAACGACGGGATGTGGCAGCACCTGAGCTTGTTTTTGTCAGGCATTACATCATTGGGGATGATGTCATCAGGGGGTTGTTTTGATCCCTGTGCATAGCTGGAAGCTGTCCAAAATTTCAATCTGTATCTTCACGCCCACATCGCCTCTGTAAGCACAAACGTGCAAGCTGGCTGTTTCTATTTGATACGGTAGCAAAATGTTTATGTATAAGCGTAACACTAAAAGCCTTCATCACTTTATTGCATATAAATGGCATTTAATTATATTAAATTGGTTTAAAGCCTTAGATGCAGCCACTAACAACACACATTTTAATGAAAATATATTTTCTTGAGCATTTATTCCTTTTAATGTTTTTTTTTTTTATCAGACTCAGTATTTTTATTACTATTAGGTTTATTATTTTTTTAACCTTTATTTTTACTATAAAGGTTATTGTTACTATACTTTTACTACTATTTATACATTTGTATTTACGCCATATTGACATATTTACCTTTTACATTAGCATCATATATGGATATTTGCATAAGTCATCTGATTGGCTGTCTGTTGGCCTATTGACCTGCTTGATGCAATGTTCATATTTTTCTTTGTTATTCAAATACTTATTATCATATCGTGTCAGTCCAGGGCACAGCTAGATATCACGTCTCACCTCTCTGTGAAACAATGAGTGCTTTATACCGGATGGACAGATGACTGATTGATTGAATGATAACATTTACTGTACGTCTTTATTTTGATAGACAGAAAGAGAGATGGACCTTTAGGGAAGAGTGTGTGTGTGTGTGAGAGAGAATGTGTAAGGGGTGAGCTCACTTCCATCATCACAAAGCTAAAGGGTCGTGTGTGGGTGGGGCTGTCAGTCGCCCAGAGGGGGTAACCGGAGCGTGTGTGTGTGTGTGTGTTTGGTGGGGGTGGGGAGTGAATTGGCAGCGTTGTCATAGTAACACAGAGGATGTCAGAGAGCCATGTGCTCTGCGCTTCTGTCGTCTGCTCTCATCTTCCATCTCTCCATCTCTCTGTCTCTTTTTCTTCCTCTCCAGCCTTCGCTCACACTCTCCCGCCCAAACCAACCAGGAAATGGCTCTCCTCCACGGTTGCCATGCCAACTGCCTGCAGCCCTGGTGGTGAGCGGAGGGGAGCGTGATAATGACATTACTCTCGCTGGGCTAACTGTGCTCATCCTTCATTTCTCTTGTCTTTCCATCCCTCTCTGCCCCCCCCCCCACACACAACCACCATTCAACTCTCTCTCATCCTCTCTTATTTCCATATCTACACCTCACCCATTGCATGCTCTTTTATTCTAATTTTCTCATTAGTACTCTCTTGTTCTCTTGCAGTGTCTGTGCGAGTGTGTGTGTGTGTGTGTGTATATGGGTAATTCATGTTAAATACTAAGTTGACCATCCTACTTAAAGGGATAGTTCACACTAAAATGAACATTTTGTTATTATTTACTCACCCTTACTCACCCATTCTAAACCTGTATGAGTTTCTTTCTTATGTTGAACATAAAAGAAGATATTTTAAAGAATGCTGGTAATCAAACAGTTGATGGTATTTCGTTTCCTACTATGGAAGTCAATAGGGACCAACCAATTTTTGTTTCTTCAAAATGTCTTCTTTTATGTTCAACATAAGAAAGAAACTCATACAGGTTTGGAATGACATGATTTTTGGGTGAACTAGGCCTTTAAGCAGGACGGTCAACTTAGTATTTAACGTGAATTACCCATATACATACATTTTTAGGTGAACTATTCCTTTAATGTTCCATCTAAAACATTAATATTTTGGGTGTGTATGTGTATATATATATATATATATATATATATATATATATATAAATGCCATTTGGTAGATGCATTTATTAAAGTTATATTACGTAAAGTATATATGTATGAATAAACAAATGCGGTATTTTAACTAATAATTACAGTACAAATATTAATAATATAATTTTTTTAAATAAACATTATAATCAATTATACGGAAAATGACCGTAATGAGATTAAGCTCAAATTAACTGAGAAACTACACAGAATGTACTCATACCTTTATGAATATTAAAAAACCCATGAAATATTTACATTTCCCAGTGAAAATGGAAGTTTTCATCAGACATGTCAAAAGGAGTGTAATTTTTTTTATTTAAATAACCAGTAAGCATTAGCTGCATTCTTATTGCAGAGAGCATGCAATTGGACAAAAAAAATTGGAGTGCAAGATGATGTCATCAATATTTTCGGTTTATACAACTGAGAAAAACACTCTAAATTTTGAATCGGTAAAATCCACAACTTCGTTTTTAATTTCATAGGCTGTTTAAAAAGGCAAAAAGATGATTTAAAAGAAATAAGCATTTACAGAACCTAACTTTTAACCTTCCCTTATGCATACATATAAACATTAACCCTGAAGATGATTAACCATGTTATGCGTCAACTTACCCATATGTGTGTTGTATGTGTGTAGTATAGCAGGCACCAGCGGCGCTCTTTTAACATCAGTGAGGGAGGGAGGAGGTTCCTATTCAAAGCCCCCTCTTTTCCTCCCCCTCCACACACACACACACACACACTCTCTCTCTCTCTCTCTCTTACACACTCACACACACCCCCTGCTTTAGACACAAATGAACCGAGAGTGTTTAACAAAGACAGCCTGGATGAGTGAGGTTGGTTGTCTGGTCACAGCCTCAGCTAATGGTGCATAAAACCATTCACGTGGAGACAAGAGAGACAGAGGATGGAGAGGCAGTGAAAGTGCTGTCAGCCATTTTTGCCTTTATTTCCCTCATTTTTTACAACGCTATCGATCGGCATTGGACGTCACTGGTGGGAGAGTCTTACCTAATTACCTGAAACGGAGGATTCGATTTTTGCACATCCCTTCTTGGATTTCTCATCCTTTTGCACTGTGTTTCTCCTTTCTTCTTTTTTTTTTTTTGTGGACCCAGTGGACAGACAGATGCCGTGTGCACCTGACAAGGAAAAACGTTGATTTTTATTTTCTTGGAGTAGGAACCGTGTTGTTCAAATCCAGAGCATCATCTCCGGTGAACATACTCTCTCCCCCTCCTTCCCCGGGAAAGATTCTCCTCTTCTCCCCTGCAGGAGCGGGGAGAAAAACGGGAGACAGGGGAAGACTCACTGGAGGGGGGAGAGAGGGAAAGATTAGTGGGAATCAGCAGGATGCTTAAATTTCGCCCTGGCTCTGCACCTCCATTATGAAGCCATTAGTTAGTGGTGGCGGCCATGGAGTCTCCAGCCAGGCTGATAAAAGCCCCGTAAGTATCAACCCTACATTGCAAGCTCTCTCACCTCCTCAAAATACTACCAGCATTCGCTCATCAGATTAGCCTGATGATCAGGATGGACGGGAACAGCGTTAGATGCATTGGATGTCTAATATTGCTTTCATTGCAGAGCTAAATGAGATTTTTATGATTTTAAAAGGCATATTTCTGTATCTCAAACAGCATTTCTGTGAATTCATAGCTTGTTTTTGCAATTTAAAGGTTAATTGCATATATGCAGATCTGTTGTAATTGACATTTCATGCAAGTCTGGTGTAATGCTCAGTTTTATCGCTCGATTCTGTGGAATCTTGTATTACGAGAGGCTGTTGAGTGCCACGACCTCATTCATCCTCTGCTAGTGCAATGTGTGTCAGTGTGTGAAGGCGGCCATGTGCACACCGCCCCCCATCACCCCGCATACGCTCAGATGTGTGTGTACTGGATGATGAAATGGCCAAGATCGCGTTTGGCTTGTCACAGCTCTTGGGAATCAGTAAAAATTAGATTTGAATGACTTTATGATGAATGTGTGTGAGCATTTGCGTGTGGGAGGAGTTATGACATAGCTGAACGATGCTGTCAGCTCAATATATGTTGCGTTTCATAAAGCCACTTGTGACCGAATGCATCTTTGAATGCCTCAGTGCTTGTTCACAAACGTGTGTGTGTATGCGAGTGAGTGATCACGTTCTGTGGTGTTTGCACACGGGCGGCATCGGAAAGCGATCAGCGCCGGACTGCTGAGTGGAATGATGAGCACTTTTAGCTGTAAATGAATTGATCTTCTGTCAGCCATAATGTGCTAGTGTTCGTTTGGCCTTGTGCAAGCCCTGAAAACATGTGCTGGTGTTCGAACGTCTTTACAGATCCTGACATAACCGTGTTGCTATGCAACAAATACAACAATTCACTGTGCAAACTGCAGTGATACTGTGAACAAGTGTTTCTCGTCAGAGTATGAAGGCTTGAGCACAACTAGAAAAATTAATTGACCAATCAGATGTCGGAACCGAATTAAGTTTTTATAACATTATTTTCCCTTTAAGGCTTCCTAGTTCACTCGGTGGCCATCTTGGTAACTCCACTGGGCAGCTATTATCTATCTAGATTTTTTTTTACTGTAAGGCAAGTTTTCCACCATATTGAGCATTTTGATTTCTCCCATTTATTTTTCTACATCTCCTCCTCCCTCATACTTTCTTTGATTCATTTCAGTCCAATAATTTATATTATTTCATATATATATATATATATAGATAGATAGATACACTGAACAAAATTATAAAAGCAACACTTTTGTTTTTGCCCCCATTTTTCATGAGCTGAACTCAAAGATCTAAGACTTTTTCTATGTACATAAAAGGCCTATTTCTCTCAAAAATTGGGGGCAAAAACAAAAGTGTTGCGTTTATAATTTTGTTAAGTGTAGATCGATAGATAGATAGATCTTCATATTATGTTTTATATTTATGTTTCGTTTCATAAAGTTGTGTAGATATGTTTGCTGTTTACACTAGTAAAAAATTTGTGTTCCTTATTTCGTATTAATATGCAAAAGTTTGATGTTGGTAAGACTTTTTTAATAAAATAAGTATTTTTTTATATTTTAAAATACAATATATTTTTGTGATGGCAAAACTGAATTTTCAGCAGCCATTACTCCAGTATTTAATGTCACATGATAATACAGAAATCATTCTAACATGTTGATTTGGTGCACAATAAACCTTTATTATAATCAATTTTGCAAACTGCGTAATAATTAGTCGAAACCATGACCTTTTAGGTATTATTTGAAGCATTTGTATTTAATTTGAATAAATGTATGCGTTTGTGTTGCTAGTATTATACTCTACCTGTTGAGCTTCAGGAATTATACAAAATCATATAGTTTGTACTGCAACTGCAGTACAAAAGTTCTTCAAATATAATTTCACCATCTTTCCTCTTTTTGCAAAAATCTTCAGTTTTTAATAATGTTTTTATGCCAAAAAAATAGTGAGAATCCAGTTCTCGCTCCAGTGAGAATGTGTGTGTAGAGAGCTCTTGAAGACCAGTTGGACACATGCTGTTTAGCATCGTTTAGTTGCATCTTTAAGGAGACCAGTACTTGAAGAGATTAATTGCGGACACTATTTCATTAAATATCAGGAAGTAGTCAATTTCCTTAGCTGTATTCCTGCCTTAGCGTAGTAAATATATTGGCATGTATTTGTGAGAATATCGGTCCTGTTTAATCTGACGCCCAGCCGAAGCTCTTTAATCTTTTGATCCTCTCAGCTCAAGAAAGCGAGAGGCCCCAGAGCGATGCTGAGGCTTATGGGATAGGTTTGCTGCTTTGAGTCCTCCAGCGTCAGCTCTTTTTTATAATGTCACACCTTTTGCTTTGACAGACATGAGCTCATCACACGCATATAAGCTACAGGTTCACACATCCACACCTCAAATTCTTAACGGCAGGTGGGGCTTTGTTCGAAACAAGTATGCATGCAATTATGCATAAAAATAAGCTAAAGCAATTTTTGGTAGCACTCTTGTATGGCTATGTAGGTCATTAAGACTGCAGTTTCTTTTTTGGATTTGCTTGTGACCCATAGACATTTTAAAGAGCAAGGATCCAGTTAAATCTGTGACCCTAAAGCATTTATTAACCTTGCATTCGTACAGATAAGTGTGAAAGGTCAGTGTTGCCTTAGGCCCATTCATTTATTTACAAAGTCCCCCAGAGGCATCACAAGAGTGATATTTGGGACCCCTGTGATTGTAGCATGCTGTCTGTGACCTGTGTGCTGTTTGACTAAAAGCCTCTTGGGTTAATTGACTGTGGCCTGCCCTAAATTGTGTGGTAGGAGAGTTAAGTCTTTATTATGTGCAACAGTGACATGAAAAGGGCACTTAAAGGACAGGAGCGGACCCCTGGGTGGGCATGGGAGGCAGGCAGGATATTGCTAATGACACATGTATATCGACTGCTGTCGCTACCAACATTTTGTCTAAATGATGTCTTTGCATACCAAAGATTTACGTAGAGTCAAAACGGGCTGGGATGTTGATGATAAATTATACATTTTTGGTCAGTTTTTTTAATTTGAGTTTTCATTAATTTTGCCCTGTGGAGCTTATGCTACCATTAATCCCTTGCTGGACTATTTTCTTTTTTTCTGATGGAAAAAAAAACTAAAAACTTTTTGTCACCTTGCATGTCAAACCATCCCTTCAAACTAATTAATGCCAAATTTAGTTGGTTTTGAGTTCTTATCACATTCTGAGATCACAGCTAAAAGTACATTCTTTCTATCTATCTATCTATCTATACTGTAGATAGATAGATAGATAGATAGATAGATAGATAGATAGATAGATAGATAGATACTGTAGATAATCTTATATTTCTCTTTTTTCTTATTTTTTTTTATAAGAGTCATGTATATTGCATTGAAACTAAGTACTGATAACCTACAGTTCAGTAAGCGAGTCATAGTTCAGTCAGTGTTGAGTCATATGTTTGTGCTGTGAAGGATCCATCAGAATGATCAAAACCGGCACCTTCTGAGTGTTTTTGAATGATTCATTAGATTAACCAGTTCATAAGTCATTTAATGTGAGGATAACTGAATGGAAAGATGTGTTGTCTAGTAATTTTTTTTGCAGTAGACAGCCTTGTTACATTCAGTTCAGCCTGCAAACTCACATTTACAAATATATGGGTAAAATATAATTTTCTGTATACTGCTTTAACCAGTATATCTCCCACCCCCACCTTAGAGAATAAACTTCATTAGACTTCAATGCTCCATTTCTTGCTCAATGAACCACCTCATAAAATGAACTGTGTATGCTAGCAGGTTGTATCTTTGGAAGGAGATAATATTTGTGTGTTGCCTGTGGCGATGAGATTTATGAAAGTGAAGCATTTTATAAGAAGATCAGACAAAGTTTTGGGAAGATAAATTAAACGTCATGGATAATTTGTGTAATATTTTAGGACTTGGAACACTTTGTAATCTTTTATTCTCTTCTTCAGTCATAAGCCGACCCACAGGGACAAATCTGGAGATTCCTGCAGAATTGGAACAGCTGTTGTTGTTGCACAAAGTTCCCCTGCTAACTGTTTTGGCTAATTTAATAATACTCTTTGCACAGTTTAACATTTTACCATGTTTAAATCCATTCTGTGATTTTCCAGTTCAGAAAATGAGGTGATGGGCATAAAACAAGGTTTTCTTTCATATTTCTCCTCATTTTATCACCATCTTTCTCCTTTGATGCACCTAAAAAACATTTAAAAATATCAGTGACTGTTCACTTCAAGCAAAAATACATTTGTCTTTTCTTAAACGTTGTGCATGTATTTCTGTAGAAAGCTCTTGTCATCGTAATGAAGATGCTGTTAAAACGGTAAAACACTGTGCAGTTGAAACTCCTGTGGGAAGCATCACGTGCAAATCACCCTCATTTACAAACAAAAAGACACCTTGAAAAATGGCATGGCTCAGTGTCAGCTGGTAACTGCTTCATTGTTCTCTGCTCATTTCTGTGACAGCAGGGAGGAAAGCCCATGTACACTCATGAGAAGTGAATTTACTGGCGTGCTGGAGGTTTTGATGGCTCCTTTCTGCAGTGGAAGCGAGAGGAGAGCTGATGTGTGTATCATAGCTGACAGCTCTGTGGCCATCCAGGACTGTTCAGGGAATAGCCTTGAGGAACACAAGCGAAGGGATGTGGAGGGAGGAGTGAGGCGCTTTGCTGCTATCACAGCACCTTTATTTTAAGTGCTGGATGCACCCGCTGACCTGATAGTGTATACTGAACCACATCAGTCTGAGTGTGTACTGGTGCTTCAAGAACCCTAATTAAGTACACTTTTCTTTTTTCTAACTTCTGTTTTGTCTTTCATTTGTTCTTCCTTTTGTTCTGTCCTTCGTTTGTTTGTTTTTTTCCTTCTGTCTGTATGCTTGTTCTTGCATTCTCTTTTGTTTGTATGTTCTTTTGTACTCTTGCATGTTTATTTTTGTCTTTCATTCATTTGATCTCTTTTGTTTGTTTGTTCTTTTATTTTTCTTAGGTCTTTCATTCTGTCACAATCTGTTTTTCTGTTGTTTTTCGTTAATGGTCTTTTGTTTTTCTTTATTTCACTCTTGTTCGTTTGTTTGTTCCATTTTTCATTTTGTTTTTCTCCATTCTATTTCTTTTGTTCATTCTGTGCTTTCTTTTTACATGGTCCTTTTTTAGTTTCTTTTTGTCTTGCTTTCCTCCTGTTTGTTTGTTTGTTATTCATTCTCTGTCTCTGTCCGTCTTGCAGTCCTGCATTTGCATCTCAATTTTTTTCTTTTAATTTATTCTTTGTCTTTCAATGTTATTTGTATTGTATATTGTTTCATTTCATTTTGTCCTTTGCCTTTTTGTTAATTGTAAATATATTAATTTTTCTTCATTTGTCTCCTTTGCTATTTGTCTTTTTTATTTCTTATTCAGTTGTCCCATGTTTTGTTCTTTCCTTTGCTATGTTGTGCATTTTTGTATTTCTTTCGTTCTGTGTTTTACTTTTTATTAGTTCTTTCTTTCTTCCTTTTTTTTCGCTCACTGTCTCATTTTTTTCTTCCTTCCTCTTATGTTGTCTCTCTGCTTTTAGATGTAAATAGCCCTAATTAATATGGATGAACTGCCATGGCAATAGATTAAAATAATGAATTTGCGTATGTGAGGAGGAATATTCATCAACACATTAGTGTTAACACACCTTTAGCCTCACAGCACACCAAACAGCAGGCATCTACTGTACCTCCATTCCCCCTGTTACCACACCAGTATTGGTGCAGATGGTGTCTTGCAAATATATAGTTTTCCTTATCTGCTTCTATTCCATCTATAAGGTTGTTTTCTCTGTGTTCAAGCTCTCCGTCTCCCAGGAGAATTGGCTGCATTTCCGGCATGTATATGATTATGGGAGTGGAAATTAGGTCAGATGCATTTTGTATGAAAGCTATACTCAGCCACAGCTGGCTGAAGACATCCAATAGCCTCCCAAAAAAAGCAATTTCACTCGTGAACACACATACACACACGAGCACACACACAGACACAATCAGGTGCCGATTGAAAGAGCTTTATCGGAATGTGGCCGTGTGGCTGTGTGCACTCTAATAAAATATTAGCTGAAATTGGTTCTTAGCTCCTTATCTCAGTGCTGTTGTCAGAGCCTTTCCTCTTGCACAAGCCCCCACACACGCACACTTTGCTCTTGCAACCGCACCCCTTCAAATATGTACAGAGCGTCACCACAAAAAGAGCTGCTTGCTCACACTGAACCAGAGGAAATAAACATGCCACATGCATATCTTGTAGCCTTCGACTATGCAGTGTCTTTCTTTCATTAATTATGAGGTATTTGTTTTCCTAATGATTGTTTTTGTGTAGATATGAACCAGCCTTGTTCTTGCTGTAAGCCAAGATAGTTCTCCAGTGCCAAGGCTGTCTTGCATTAGAAATATAATTAGAAATTTCATTTTCTCTACAGCTTCAGTCCAAATTTAGCTTCTGGGAATCAACGTATATGACGTAAACGACTTAATGGCAGGCTTGCGGAAAATATACAGGACTGTGGAAAATATAAGCTTTTAGTTGTTGGTATGGCTTATATATTCCAAGTCTTTTGAGGTCATAGAATGGCTTTGTGTGAGAAAACTGCTTGTCAACACTAATTAGCATTAGCGAATGCGCTGTGCTATTCTGTTGAAGGAAAATAGGGAAACCCCGTATTAAATGTGACTCAACTGACTGATATTTTGTTGCATTTGATGAAACTGTGGATTTGGGAAAATTGCTCCTGTTTAAGATATTGTCTGGTTGTGTTTTAGCTCTAATAAAATATTGAATGTCTCTAAGGTCTGCTTTCACCAAAAAATCTGTGAGAGGAGTCATATCAGAAACATCAGACTGCAGGTGTGATGAATAAATGATAACGTAGTGGACTGCAGCTTTCCACAAAACTGACATTACTTTGAACTTTAGCTGGAAAGACAAACTGTGATCTGTGACATTTGGAAGTCCAATGAAGTTCAAATCAGCGCTTTTTGTTTTTGGTCTATATCTGTTCGCTTTGAGGCCATAAATATATGATTAAAAAGTTGGGTAAATTACTGATTAACTGTCATGGATATTAGCTGCATTGCAGGTTGCATATGGATCATTATGGTCAAATGTATATCCTGACGCTCGGTTTGTTTGTCTCCATATGCAGCTGCCGGCAGACTTCAGCAGATTGCACCTGGCAGACGGGATTCACCCCCAGGTGACACACGTTTCCTCCAGCCACTCAGGATGTAGCATCACCAGTGATTCTGGGAGCAGCAGCCTGTCGGACATTTACCAGGTACCAAACACTCTTTGGGTAATGTAGGAGTAGCAGCTTTGTGACAATAAAGTGCATAATCCAATTTGTTATAAACGTGACAAGCTTCATATTAAGGCCATTAAAAACTGGTAAGACATAGTTTATAGTTTTGTTTCGCATATTAGTTTAAGTGGCTCGGCCCGTCAGATGCTCTGACAGAAAGGCTGCATGTGCCGCTGACAGAGACATAGGCTACTCACGTTGTTTAATTTGTTTGAGATGTGCGGTCTTCCTGAATGCATAACTTACATTTCACAGGTATATTCTCCATCTGTAAATGTTAGAAATCCATGGAAATATTTCCATTTTTCTGTCAGAAGTGCATTAGTCATCGGCTTTGGGATTCTCCGCTAAACTTCAGTGAACGAGCACGCATGCACGCCAAACAGTCACTGAAATATTTGTAGTTGGACATGTGACATGTAGAATTTTAAACCTACAAGTAAGTCTATTTTTATGATAGCACTGACTGTAAAGTGACTGTGATGGAATAATCAAAATAGCCTAACACAACTCTGTGGTTTTGTTCTCATTTATTTTCATTTTTAGTTTAGTGAATTTAACTTCCACTTTGAAAGCCTTATTTTTGTTTTTAGATTGAAATGTTACAATGTTAGAATGAAATGAGATTTTAACCCTTTTTTGCACATAATATAAAGGCTTACATGGTTACATTCACTTTATTTGTTTTCATAGCCTTTAATATGTATTGTTTTGTTGGTCAACACTGGGCGGTAAGTGAAATATATATACATTATACATATATATATATATATATATCAAATACAGATTTTTTTAATTCAAATACAAAAATGAAAATACCGTGACCGTATAATGCAAATCGGCCAAAAAATACAGAGATATGAATTTTTGCCAATATCGCCCAACCCTAATATATATATATATATATATATATATATATATATATACACTGTTGCCATATGGCTAATTTTTTTCAAAAATCTGTTTTGATTTGTATAATTTCATGTAATAAAAACTTAACTTGGAAAAATGTATTTCATGGTTAGAACGTAATACATACCATACAGGGTTAAGTTATGTATATAATACTGATAAAAAGAGTCTTATTGCATTTATTGGATCTTAAATACAGTAAGAACAGTAATAATTTGGCAAAATGTTAAAATTTAAGAGCAATTTAAAATAATTGCTATTAAAATGTTCAAATATATGTTAAAATGTAATTTATTCCTGTGATGGCAAAGCTGAATTTTTTTGCATCATTACTCCAGTGCCACATGATCCTTCAGAAATCATTCTAATTTGCAGATTTGGTGCTCAAGAACATTGCTTATTTCTATCAATGGTAAAAACAGTTGTGCTTTTTAGGATTCTTTGATGAATAGAAAGTTCAATAGCATTTATTTGAAATAAAATAAATATTATAAATTTCACTTTTGATTAATGTGTCCTTGTTGAATAAAACTAATCATTTATTTCAAACAAATATACATGTATATGGAACAACACTGAACCATTTATTTAATGTGCTTGCAAATTTCATCCCTCTTTATTCGTTTGGCAGATGCTTTTATCCAAATCATCTTACTCAAGTGCATTTAAGGTACATATTTTATCAGTATGCATGCTCCCTGGCAATCAAACCCAACACTTCTGTCACTAAACATTTGTCACTATAACTAAACCTGAGCCAATGACCTGTGAAACTGAGCCAATGAGATTAAACTGAAGAACCCCATTTCCCTATTATATCTGTGCCAGTCTATAAAATGTGTATGTTTGCCTCCATTAATCTTATTAATAATGTTTGGCTTGGTATTTGCCTGGCTGTTTAATTGATTTCCCTGTGTGATGTGTTTGCGGATTAAAGATGTTTTGCGGCAGGTCATGTGCAAAGGTGTATGGGACATAATTCAGTTTATGCAGTGTCCCTGATCCTGAACATATGACCATCTGTTAAAGGCTCATTAACAGTTGGACAGTGTCCTCGTGAGAAGAGGTTGTGATAGTCATGCTCTACACTTCGCTTAACTACAGTTCTCCTCACCTCTCCCTGCGATCCACAACTCGTAAAACAAGAGCAGGCTAAATGGAATGTTGTCTATAAAATGGATGGTTTAAAATCTAAATTCTTATTGTATGTGTTTGAAGCTATTGAAGATGCACATTATTTTATTCATGTTTCTGCCTACAGTTAAGCTAATTAATTGCTGTATATATAATATATAATGAATGGTTCATTTTTAATTATTGTTTTACATACAGTTTATAATTTATTGAACATTAGTGTCTTTTATCATATTGCCTATTAATAAAACCAATAAGGCAGAAACCTTGTGCATCATGCCTAAGATCATCCCATACCCATGGCAAAATTACTGCAATGCACAGGCTCTTGTGACTTGTTCATTTGTTCAAATATACAGTAAAAACAATAATATTGTAAAAAAATTATTGCAAGTTAAAATAGCTGTTTTAATTTATTTAAAAATGTAATTTATTCCTGTGGTGGCAAAGCTGAATTATCATTATCATTACTCCAGTCTTCAGTGTCACATGATCTTTGACAAATAGTTCCAATATCTAACCTGCTGCACAGGAAACATTTCTTATTATTATCAGTAATTAAAATAGAATTTTGAAAAACATACAACTTTGATGAATAAAAAGTTTGACACAATATCATTTATTTGCTGAATAAAGGTGTGTGTGTGTTTTAAATTTTATCCAAAGTTTTAAACGATAGTTTATGTAAATTAATCTTAAAGTTTTAATGCAAAAAATACTTTTTTACTTTTTTTTAATTTTCCATTCAAACACTCTCTGAAGTTTATTAGTTTTCTAATTTAACATTTCCCTGCATTAAATTGATCATTTTGAATTATTCACAAAAATACACAACAGAAGCATTTAGTAGCACTAGTGGTCTCACTTTTGGACCCCACTGTATGTGGGTATCTTACAGTGCTTTTTGTTTAGAGTAATGGCCCTTATCCTCAATGTGGCTGTCAAAGCGGTCACTTTTTTTATTTTTTTATACATTTGAATAAATAATGATACAGGTTCTTCAGGGAGGCTTGAAAGCATTGATCCAAGAATAGCCCTGCTAAACAATTAATGTTCCCTTCACGCTCATCTTAGCCGCCCAAACAGTGCTATAGATCGCACCAGACATGGCAGTTTGAAAGATAAATCAGTTCCTTCATCGCCTACAATGTATTAACAGCCCCTGTGTTTGTCTGCACTGATTAGCTGTTAAATGGTTTTCATAAGGGAAGCCAGCTCGACTCTGCCTGCATCATTGGTGGTGTTTGATTCTCGTTAAAGTACAGCAGTGAAACTTTTTGAATGTTGGTTTATCAAGATGTGACTTGAGCGTGATACGTTTGGTTTCTTCCAGCCTATCTGCCAGACTTAATGATCTGGAGTGAGTCATCAACTTAACAGTGTCAGGATGAAAATGTGATGTAATGTAAATCCCAAAAGGTTCAGGTAATGGGTGACTGCTTAGTGTATTGATTTTAAGATCTTGAAACCGCATTAATCAACAGTCACTTATACATTTCCTCAACAAGATTGCTGTTGTTTAAGCTCATAGATTTCAGTCGTCATGCACCAGTGACTTACTGCTTTGGGAATGCATATTTAATTCATATTTGAGAGCAGGGAATACTGGGGTTTCCTGCGGCAGTTGAGTTTGTCTGTCATTGTAGTTTGTAAATACTGCTCATAGACGTGTGGTCATGTTTTAACTCCAATCTGATATCCGGGACAGATGTGTGCTACGGGGTTATCAGGCATCTGAGAGCTCGTGGAGGTTTTCAGCAGGATTTATGTCCATAAAGGAACAACTGACCCAAATTAGAAATTCTGTCTTCATTTACTGGTTGTTCCAAACCTGTATGACTTTCTTACATTAAACACAAAAGGAAATAGGTATGCTGGTTGCTCTTTTTTGTGCAATTACATTGAGCTTCCATGCTTCAAAAATGGCAGCAAAAGAATTTAAAAAACGATTCATGTGACTTTTGTGCAACTCTCACCATAAAACTTTTTTTAAAAAAAAAGTTTTTTTCTTCTTCTTTTGTGAGGAACAGTTCAAAAGTTAAGCTATTTTCTTGAATTTAATTTGGTAATCACTTTTAGTGAGCTGTTAACTGCTGTGACCAGAACAGTGAGTCATTGAATTCAACTTGAGAACTAGATCAGTCCAATTATTGAATTAATTGTTCAGGCTGGTTTTGTGAATTGAATCATAAAGAGATCTGATTGAAAAATAATTCAAGAATTAGACTCACTTCCCAAGATTTTAGTGAATAACAACTTAAAACATATGATTTAAAAAAACCTTGAAACATGTCTTTTTGGTACTATTTTGATGTTTGTATGCTGTTTAATAAAAAAAAAAAATCCAAAAAAATGTATTCCCAATTCACTGTAATTGCAATTAATAGACTTTCCATCATTTCTCCTTTTGTGTTCTGGGGAATTAGAAAGTCATACAGGTGTGGATTGACATGAGGGTCAGTAAATCTTGACAGAATTGCTATTTTTAGGTGATCTATTCTCACAAGTAGTTTAGACCTCTTTAAGAGGGATCCTTATGTGATGGATAGCCCTCTTGTTTTATATTAGTGCATTTTTCCTCCTGCCACATGACCATCCTCCCCCACTCCCCTGTCCCCACCCTAAAAAAGAGTCCAGCCTCACATCGCTCCGCCCAGTTCGCCCTCTGAGTGGCTGCTTTCAGCACCGTCTGAATATTTGATGAGTAATACAGGTCATTCAAGTCAAAATGACATGCGTTTGTGTGAGCCCAGATCGAGGGGCTTAAAAATTAAAAGTAGCTGGAAGCCTGAGCTCTAAAGATGCGGCTGGGACCCAGCTTCTGCAAACATTTGGTCAAGGCGTCATTGTGGGCAGTTTCTGGGAGGAATAGAGCGTCGCTGGGGCTCCTCAGCAAGGTGAGAGCGACTCAGGGTTGGTTGCGATAAGAGATTGTGGTGTACACAATGGGATGGGTGTTTCTTTTGTTGCCTACCTAGTCAAGTTGGGCAATGTCGCAGTGCTGGGTGGGAGTTGGGTTGTATTTTCACAAGCATATTCCTCTGTATTTTAATACCCAGAATATATATATATTTTTTACCTGTGTTTGGTTAGTTTGTTTTGTTGCAGTCATGTGCTCTGCTTCCATTTTCTTTTTCATTTGGAATTAATGGAAAAACATCTTGGTTTTCTTTAGCCTTGAATCCTAGTCTTGATAATTTTGTCTTTTTTGGTTCTTGCTTCTGAAATATGTTAGATTTTAAGTGTGTAACCAGCTCCAGGGTTCATGCTATTAATTTAGAAGAAACACCACAGTGACGTACAAATCTAAAACAAAAAATGTCCAAAATGCCTTTCTACGATTGACTGAACAAAGGTTTCTGACCCACAGGCCACCGAGAGTGAGCCCGGCGACATGGACCTCAGTGGCCTGCCCGAGACGGCCGTTGACTCCGAGGAGGATGACGACGAGGAAGATATCGAACGTGCCTCAGATCCCCTCATGAGTCGAGACATTGTCCGAGACTGCCTGGAGAAAGACCCCATGGACCGAACGGATGATGACATAGGTGAGTGATTAGCTTAAACCATCGCGCTACAACATGATTCAAACACCAGAGTTTGCTTGTGGAAGAAAGAGGAGATTCTTGAAAGCGATGAAATAATTTACCAGGAAAACAAGGCAACAAAAGGTCGGGGAGACTACAAAAGAAAAGCATGAGGGGGAGACGTGTTGTTTTTTTTCTAGGTCACCCTCTCAGCCGAGTCTCTCGGAGCGCATTAAAATTTGATTGGCTGAGCCACATCCACAGCTACGCTTCAGTGGTGCCGTGCCAAGCACAGGTCATCGAGTACCCAGACAGGCCACGGGCAGAGAACAAAATCCAAACTCTCTTGTCTTCGCTCTCCTCAATCTCAACTCAACCACTCCAGGCTTTGGGCAGCCCTGTCACACTAGCTAAAGCCAAGTACTTGATTTGGTTGGCCTGTCGAGCATGGAAAGAAAAACTATTAACTTGCTGGCCGGTTCCAGTAATTCATATTGATTGTAAAATAATGATTATATTGCAATAAATGGACACAAGTACCATGTTCTATGCCTCGAAATGGCCAGCACACTTGCAGGCATGCTAAGCTGTCAAAATGAGAAAGGCAAACTTGCCATAAATATGGAAATGGATTCTATACGAGCTCTTTTGGCCCTCTGGACTTTAATGTTATTGAAACACACTTTTCATACTCTCACTAGTTTATTTAATTTGCCTGCTGCCATTGTCCAACAGTGTTTACATATACATATAGCAGAGTAGAATTGTTATTTTTCTGTCAGCATTTCTGTCATTTCTGCCACATCCCAAATGATGTATTGTATTTAATAACTTCCTGTGCTGAAAATGGCATTTTATTGATTATTTCTCAGGTTTTCTTTCCACATTGCATGTTTTGAATTTTATCTCAATGACAACAACTGAGGGAAAGTTGTAATTTGGCTAAAAAGTGATAAAGTGAGCAATTAATGAAAAAAATCACTTACTAAATATTAAAGTGGTTTATTTTACTCATTGTGTTACTTTTTCAGAATTAAACTTGGTTTATCATGGTTTGTAAAATGCATTAATATTTTCACTTTACATTTCATTGTTGAAAATTGAGCATCTGGTAGAGTAAAATAATAAAATCTAATATATAAAATACATAAATTTGGAATGTAGCAAAAACAAATGATAAATGGTTCTACGACAGTTTTATTTTGACTTCCATATAACAAAAAATAAAAATAATAAAACTATTTGTTTTAATAAACCCCCCTGGGAAGTGTCCATAATTGAAGAAATTATATTCTGTTTCATTCTTGGTTACTGTGCAGATGGATTTTGTCATGTATAATATGTCCAGTATATTGCATAGCAGGATTAGCCGGTTCTCAGAAATAGCTTTGTATTAATAATGCATTTGATGCTTGGTTGCTGTTATTTTTATAGCCATGGAAAGAATGTTTTTCCGTTCTTCGTGTGGGAAGAACAAACTGCATCTGATAGAGAGAACAAATATCAATGAAAGACTTTCAAAGACTCTCATGCATCTCACTTAGTCTTAAATGTGACTTACACTTCTTGTTTCTCACCCTGTTTCTTCAGAGCAACTGTTGGAGTTCATGCACCAGCTACCGGCCTTTGCCAACATGACCATGTCTGTCAGGAGGGAGCTTTGTGCTGTCATGGTGTTCGCTGTGGTGGAACGGGCCGGCACAGTCGTCCTTAATGATGGCGAAGAGGTTGGTCAGACTTACCAAGACATGAGCCAGTAGCATTAAAATTTATATGAAGCCACAGTTTAACATTTAACCTATATGGGGTGACCCCGTTCTTTCAGTCGCTTTACATATACGTCGACTTTCCATGTCCACTGTGAAACCCGCGAGACACAACAAACACACAGCTCCCATCACAGCGTTCTCCATCCTCCTGTTGTTAACGTTGTTTTTCTTTGTTTCTGTTGTTGAACACCGCGCACATATGACGTCGCTGTCGACCGGCTTACGTCACTTCTTAGTACATACTCTCGGTGCGAATGCAACCCTTTAAATGGTACTGGGAAATAGTTCGCGCAAAATCGTCCCAGTACTTTAGTACCGTACGTTTAGTTCTGGAACTAAAGCGGAGTTAAAGGGCCTATTGTCTTCTGGACACCTGTCAGATCAGCAGTCTTCCCCATGACTGTGTAGCCTAGTGAACCAAACAGAGAGACCATTTTGAAGGCTCAGGAAACCTTTGCAGGTGTTTTGAGTTGATTAGCTGATTGGCATGTCACCATATTCTAATTTGTTGAGATAGTGAATTGGAGGATTTTTGTTAAATGTGAGCCAAAATCATCACAATTAAAAGAACCAAAGACTTAAACTACTTCAGTCTGTGTGCACTGAATTTATTTAATACACGAGTTTCACAATTTGAGTTGAATTACTGAAATAAATGAACTTTTCCACGACATTCTAATTTATTGAGATGCACCTGTAGTACATACAATGCATTTTTTCTTCATCGATAGCTGTTAGCCTAGCTTTTTACACTAATCCCATTTTAGTTCTTTCTTTAACCCTAATCCTCTCTCTTTTTTGAAGTTATGTCATTCATTTTTAAATTTTCACCAGCTTTCACTTCAGTCTCATGCTAATCTTGATTCTGTCGATTTGCTTACACGTACTGCCATCCCTCGCCTCCCTTTTGTCACAGCCAATCAGCCATTCAGCTTCTGCACCGTTAAACCTGAATGGATGCCAGCATTCAGCATCTTGAGATTACAAGATGCCCGCGGTACAGCGGGAATCACTTATCTCCTTATCTCAGTATTGACATGCCAAAAAGAGCCATTTTCCCCCCTAATGCATCCATATAATTGAAAGCAGGACAGAGCTCGAGGCTTGTACAGTTCAATGTGATGACATGTTCTCCACTGTTATCAATGCTCAAAAAAAAAAAAAAGCAGCAAGTAATTAGGTCCTTGTGCACAGGTTTTGTATTTCACCACAAAGGTTTATAATACAAACTGATAGTGATTTAAATTGTAATGCAACATTAAAAATAAACCGTATGTCCTCCTTTGTGTTACTGTTAAGCTGGACTCGTGGTCTGTGATTCTGAACGGCTCAGTGGAGGTGACACACCCAGATGGCAGGACGGAAATCCTGTGCATGGGCAACAGCTTCGGTGTGTCCCCCACCATGGAGAAAGAGTATATGAAAGGGGTGATGAAGACCAAGGTGGATGACTGCCAGGTGAGACAACCTTCCAAAATCTGCCAAAAAAAAAAAGATTTTCACATTGTATCTGATTGCATAGTTTCATTGTGTTAAGAAAATTATGCCTATTTTGTATTGTGACATTGCATTCTGAGATTATCAGATCTGTGAAGAATATAGTTTGGCAAAACCATCTTATAATGTGTCAAAAAAAAAAACTACATCCCTCCAAAAAAAATGTATTAACAAAATAAAATAATCTCCAGAAAGTTAAATGTATTGATGCAATAAACTTTATGCAGATTGTACTTGAGAAATATAAATTATATTTTTAAAAGCAATACAAATATTTTTGCATTAAATGAATTTACTTGTAATTGTAATACAAATAATATCTGCAAGGCTTTATTTTCTTATATAGATTTTTGATCAAATAAAAAAATGAGGAAGAATATCTCTTATCTCTGCCCAACCTATTTTAGCTGCTTGCAGTGTCTCATTTAGTGCAGAAGTGATGTGTTCCTGCCCATTCATTAAGCATGTGAATAATAGGGGTGATTAGTACAAATTTAGCAATAATGAAATATTGTTTCTGTTTCAGTGCACTGGTGTAATTATCATGGGGAAATCATTTGGAAATACTGCCTCATCTTAAAAGTGATTTACTTTCGCCTCTAGGTTTGTGTCTGCTTGCTCACTTTTGCTCTCGTTGTCTCTCTGTCAGTTTGTTTGCATAGCACAGCAAGATTACTGCTGTATCCTTAACCAAGTGGAGAAAAACATGCAGAAGGTGGAAGAGGAGGGTGAGATTGTGATGGTGAAGGAACACCGTGAGCTTGACCGCACAGGCACCAGAAAAGGACACATTGTCATCAAGGTGAGAACCCAACTCAGAACGAGTGTGACAAGTTTGTGTTTTTCACACCCAGAGGTAAAGAAATGTGACAAAAAAAGCTACCTGGTCTCATGACGAAAATGTACTAGTGTTGGGCGATATGCTCAATTTTCATATCGTCTTACCGTCAGCCTGTGAGATTGCCGATACACGATATTATCGTGCTAATTTATTTAATTACTTATTTACTTAGTTTCATTGCCGGAAAGTGAACCATCTCCAGCGTAAGGCTAAAAGCAGCCTAATGTTTTTAATATGACTGAATTTGTATTTAACATGATAACAAATTAATAGAAACATCGTAAGTTACTAATTATAATGCTTAAATTTCCTCAGTTATTAAAAAGCATCTACAGAAAACGAGCAAAGAACATTATATTACCAAAGAACATCATCACAAGCTCAGTCTAGCGCGAGTTTATGCACTTTAAAAACACACTCGTTATAATCAGTGAAGCTACACTGTATGATGAATAAATCTCTTATACTTACATTGCAGGTACATCTGCACTTTGTTGTTTATGATGAGAGAACTCGCGAGTCAGAATTCAGTCAGCGCGCGCTGAACAACAGACCTCTGCTGTTTCAGCAAAGACTCATATGAACGCCTCTGATTGGCCATTGCATTCATAAGCTCAGCATAATTGTGTGTGATTGGTTATAACACGCAACACTGTAAAAACGTGGGAAAATTAATATAATGCAACAAATAAGCCCTAATATTAATTAGATAGTATTACTAGCCTGATAATAATAATAATAATAATCATCTTGTTATCGTCAAAGGCATCAGCCACAGGCGATATCTCTGACGATACTATCGTCTATCGGCACAACCCTAAAATGTACCTCTGGGAACTTTTTTGCAAGATGTGCAATACCTATACCAATAAGTACATATCACTGCATTTTCCAACATAAATGAACACTAGAGGCGATAAAACAGAGAGCACTTGTAATTGTTTCCGTACACAGTTATGATTACAGCTCCATGTGTTTCGCTTTCCGGATGTAACAAGCTTGCTCAATAGCTCAGCCGGCACAGAATTGGACTTAGGATGCCGAATCCTTGGGTACGAATCCCGTTAAAAACATGACTCACTATAAAAGAGCTTAAAGATGAGAGATCGAAAAACAAGCTAAAACGTCATGCTTGCGATTGCATTTTTACATCACATTTGCTTTAGTTCATACTCTCAGGTAGGTTTAGGTGTAGTGCAGATGGTTCGATATTTTAAAACGTCACAGAGCATTAGACTTATAGCACCACTCAATAGACAGTCAGAACTCGGTGAGACTTATAAAAGTAACGTCACATAAAATGTACCATATGTACGTTCATCTCTTCCGGGGAAAAATGCCGAACACTCTTTTAAATCTTTTAGAAAAGTACATGGCTATACGTGTTTTGCGTCTTGCGAAAAAGTTGCCAGAGGTACGTTTTCATGACCAGGTTGCAAAAAATACAGTTCCCAACTAGAGAATTGTAATTTATACATAAATCATTTCTCAGATAGCTCACATCAAGATATCATTTTGTGGCACTTTGGCCAAAATAAATATTTTATTCGAGTTGTGAGTTTGCATTCTGAATTGAATCCAATGAGATGTGACACACTGCAAAAACTGTGTTCAATAGGAAACATTGACTCGCACTCTTGATTGATGTGGCATTTGCCCTGACACAGATGCATTGAACATAGCCATTTATTGATTCCTAAACATGGAAATATGCTTAGCACAGTAGAGGCATATATGGACTGAATATCAAATGTGTTTTTCACGATTCCAATATATTGATGATTGGAGTTGATGGAAAATTGCCCAACAACAATGAAACTGGATTAAAAATGCACTGCATTGGTGTCCTTTTAAGAACATATTTGTTTTTTTTTCAGGGCACACCAGAGCGTCTTACCATGCACCTTGTAGAAGAGCACTCGGTGGTGGACCCCACCTACATCGAGGACTTCCTGCTTACCTACCGCACCTTCCTGCCAAGCCCCATGGTGGTGGGCAAGAAACTGTTGGAGTGGTTCCATGACCCCAGCCTCAGGGACAAGGTACATAGACACTCTTACGCAAGCATTTAAGTCAATCAGTGCTCGATGAGATGAATGATTAGTAACGTAATATTTAATCAGGTTACACGGGTAGTCTTGCTGTGGGTGAACAATCACTTCAACGACTTTGAGGGTGACTCCGCAATGACGCATTTTCTCGAGGAGTTCGAATACAATCTGGAGAGAGAGGTCAGTTGTGTGCAATAAAACCTTCGATTTCTTGTGATCTTCAGTCGACCGCAAAAATGTCATGTAATGCCTCTCTTTGAACCAGAAAATGTGTGGGCACCTAAGACTGTTAAACATAGCATGTGCTGCCAAAGCTAAGCTGCGGGTGGTGACCCTGACCAAACCCTCGAGGGAAGCACCCCTGTCTTTCACCCTGCTGGGGGGTTCAGAGAAGGGCTTTCGCATTTTCATTGACAGCGTGGAGCCGGGCAGCAAAGCTGCAGAGGCCGGCCTTAAACGAGGAGATCAGGTAATGTCACACCAGCACCGTGCATGATCTGAAGTAGGCTACAGAAATAGTTGTAGTTGTTGAATTGACACTGTAATAGCAACTTGCTGTGGCATTAGCAGCAGTAATAGTAGTTGTGGGACTGGAAGTGGGAAACATTGTGTGAGAGCATTTGTAATTGCCGTTGTCAAGCGGTGAAAGCGGTTAGTCACAGCACTGAGAGCATACCGCCCAAAATCATAAAGAAGAAGAGCAAAAACCTCATCTTATGATTTTGTTTCCATTCAGTTTGTCATTCAAAGGTAAAAGCATACACATCTCAGCCTGTAAACTTGTTCCGTAGTCTAAATATGTCTGCCACACGTTTTCACTCCTTCACAGTTCACACAAGCGGAAAATGTGATTTCAGATGAATAGAGTATGTCGCACTGTTTCCTTTTGCCCTTCACTCACTGTATTTATATTTGACTCATAAAGCTGTTTAATGAGTTGCTATCTATTTGCCCTCCAAACCACATGAGGATTGTGATTGTTCAGAATGCTAATCATCTGATACTTGGCCGTTTTGAGATTATTGACAATAACAGTGTCCGCTTAGCCAGTTAACATATGTGGTAGTTCCCCTTGCATCAGTTGACAGCTTTGACAATGGATAAGCAATTTGTTGCTAAGTTTAATATGAGTAAATATTGTGTAGAATAAGTTTCCATTTAATTTATTTTGTGTTATATATCTGTCTGTCTGTCTATCTGTGTCTGTCTGTCAACTAATTAATTGCACATTTTGTCTGCAATTAATCAGGATTAATCCCGCCTAACATTAAAGTTTTTAAATATATTTTTATATTGCAATGATTTCACATTCAATCTTCAAATTAATGAAGAAACAACATAAAGACAGTATATTTTTAATATTTGATAAATATTTTTTTTATGGCTAAAGGTACTAAAGTAAATATAGATTAATCCTTAAAGCTTCAATTCAATTCAAGTTTATTTGTATAGCGCTTTTCACGATGCAGATCGTTACAAAGCAGCTTTACAGAAAATGTAAGTTTTTACATTATATTTAGTAATGACTTATCAGTGGTGACCATCTCAATTGATGTCCATATGGCATGGACATATGTTCGGTAAAAATCAAGCAGTTAGTTAATGTCATGTAATCAAACAGACGGTGAACACTATTAACAGCAATGATTAGATGTTGCAATCAAACTTATAGCAAAATTTGGTTGTTTTGTATGTTGTCTGAGGGTTGGCATCATCTGAGGTTTTCTGATGGGTTGGCATCATCTCTTCTCAGGTGTTCTCGGTCATCTCAGGTGAAGCTTGTGGGGCAGAAACAGAGAAGGAAATAGAGAAAAATTAGTGTAGCTGCTTTTCCAACTAAGCAAAAAATGATGTGTTCAACCCAAGTAAAAGAATGTTAATGTGCATTTGATCAGATGTAACTGAAGTACAAGGTTATGAGATACATTATGTGAATGCTTGGCTAAAGAGATGTGTCTTTAATCTAGATTTAAACAGACAGAGTGTGTCTGAACCCCGAACATTATCAGGAAGGCTATTCCAGAGTTTGGGAGCCAAATGTGAAAAAGCTCTAACGATTTTGCTATCTTAGGAACTACCAAGAGTCCAGAGTTTTGCGACCTTAGGGAGTGGGATGAATTGTAGCGTGATAGAAGAATAGTTAGGTACACAGGAACTAAACCCAGGGGCGCCGCTTGCAATTTTGGGCCCTATGAAAGAATATGAGATTGGGCCCCCTACCACACCAAACATACACTATATTATGTATTATAAACACTTCTTCACACAGGGCCATGTAGTTTTGGATTTTGTTTTCCCTTAATAATAAAAACCTTCATTTAAAAACTGCATGTTGTGTTCACTTGTTATCTTTTACTAATATTTAAATTTGTTTGATGATCTGAAACATTAAAGTGTGACAAACATGCAAAAAAATAAGAAATCAGGAAGGGGGCCAACACTTTTTCACACCACGGTATGTGTACAATCATTTTAGACACTTCCAAAACTGTGGCAACAAAGATGGAAATTCAATTTTTAAATACACAAATTATGTTTCCATCTTTGATGCCAGTTTTGGAAGTGCCTTTTTCTGTTCTAAAGAAAGGGGTGTCCCAATACATTTGTCCATATGTATGTACAAGTCATTGGTGTTTGGTGATGAGTTTTTGACTCAAGGTCTGCATTTAAAGTCACACCAGAGGTGTTCAGCTGGGATTAGGTCTTGGCTTTGTGCAGACCAGTCAAATTCCTCGACACTGACTGAAGCAATCTTTTTTGTTTTTTTACCTTGCCTTATACATAGAGGCATTGTTGTGTTAGAATAGAAAATGGTCCTGTTCAAACAATTGGTATAAAATTAGAAGCACACAATTCCCTAGAATAGCATTATATGCTTTTTTTACTAAATATTTGAAATTACTAAAGTAGGCAAACCTGTTCATTAGAAGGGGGTGTACCAATACTTTTGGCAATATAGTGTACAAGCCAGCCTAGCTATTCAAAATATTTGTCTGCAATTTAATAATATTGACCTATTACTTTTGCTATTGCTTTTGACCATTAGGTATCAGTAACATGATTCATTCAGAACCTGTTTTATTGACATTGACTTTCTCTACCACACTATTCTGCTGCTATGGAATGAGTTTGACTACTTAATCAGTTATATTAATAGAAATGCTTCACTGGGGCAAACAAAAAAATCCTAAAATAATAAATAGGATACCCCATAGCAGCATTTCCAGCAGTACCTAACATTTCTCAATCATGATCTTACTCCGCTAAATGTGACTATTAGCTTAACAGCTGTATTCCTTGTTTGCTAGCTACCTATGCACATACAGCATACAATGTTAAAAATGTTCTACATTATGAACCTTAACCCAAAAACCTTTAGCTTCATACACTGTAGATAATTGTGCAGACCAGTCAAGTTCTTCCACACTGACTGAATCAATCTTTTTTTTTTCTTTTTTAACCTTGCCTTATTCACAGAGGCAGTTTTTTGTTAGAATAGAAAGTGGTCCTGTTCAAACTATTGGTATAAAATTAGAAGCACACAATTCCGTTTCTGATAGGTAGCAGTAACGTAATTCATTCAGAACCTGTTTTATTTACATAGACTTTCTGTACCACACTATTCTGCTGATATGGAATGAGTTTGACTACTTAATCAGTTATATTAATAGAAATGTTTCACTGGGGCAAACAAAAAAAATCCTAAAATAATAAATAGGATACCCCATAGCAGCATTTTTTCCCCTCTATTTGCGTTCAAGATTATGAGTTTCTTTCTTGAGAGAATGGGTATTGCTGTTGTACCATAGCGCAGTAGGTTTTTCTCTAACCTTTTTTAATTTGATGGGGACAACAGCTTCTAATGTATTAGAGAAGATAGTGCCCATATTGCTAGTCATTTCGTTATTGATTTCCTATTTTTTCTATTTTTCTTTGATTAATAGACATCACAGCAGCTGGGTTATTTGGTTGCTATTACTTTAAGAGCAAACTCACATTTGAACATTAAAGCATACGTTACCTCACTGAGAGAATTTTATGAAGTAACATGTTATACCACAAACTGCACTCTGTGTGCTGAAAGCACACACTACTGAAATAAAACATTGTGTTTTAAGTATATTTATCAGCTGTTCCAGCTGCAATGTTTATTGAGATTTTAATCTTTTTTTTCCCAGTTACTAGAGGTCAATGGACAAAACTTTGAAAATGTGCTGTTATCCAAAGCCAACGAGATTCTCAAAAACAACACGCACCTGTCCATTACTGTGAAAACCAATCTCTTAGGTAAGCTACACTGGCTGAAATAACCACAGCTGCACAAACTGTTATTTAGACCCAACACAAATTGCCAGTCAGCTCTCTTTCCTCTTCAGTTGGGGAAAATGTAGCTGTAGTTCATTTTGTAAGGCTGTTTGTTGCTTGAAAATGTCAGATGGCATTGTTAAACTCATTTTCTCTGTGCTGTGATCACTGCTCTTAGTGTTTAAGGAGCTACTGGCCAGGCCTGACCAGGACCAGGAGCTAGAACTTGAGGAGGAGCCAGACAGGAAGAACGGGGCACCTCATATCCCCAAAATCGGGGACATTAAGAAAGCCAGCCGCTACTCCATCCCTGACCTGGCTGTGGATGTGGAGCAGGTCATGGGTCTTGAGAAAGCTAGTAAGAAAGCCAAGGCCAACACCGTAGGTGGCAGAAACAAGCTGAAGAAGATCTTTGACAAGACACTGACCAGTATTCTTCCACCCAAACCTTACAAGTAAGCTGAGCTTGATGCATGAAAGCTCTCTTCGTGATTTAGTTCCCTGTGGTGTATAACTCTTCTGGTTTGTTCACAGTGACGTTGGCGTGGGACAGTCCCAGGATGACAGTATTGTGGGGCTAAAGCAGTCAAAGCAGATCCCTCCTGCCCTTCCTGTTAGTGGAAACCTTTCATCAAGCAACCCTGACCTGCTGCAGTCACACCATCGCATACTCGACTTCAACAACCAGCCTGGTAAGACACTTAAGGTGGTTTAGCAAAGTAAGACATTTTACTGCATTAACATCCATGCTGGTTCTGAAACAACAATCTAATCAACCACTTTCATGCTAGGGTTAGGTTTAGGGGTTAAGGTTAGACTGTGGCTTTATGTTGGTCTTAAGGGGTGAACATCATTCTTATCAACTCTATAATTTTCTTAGTGATAGGGTTAGCCAATAATCATTTGATTATTGTGCACTTACCTTTAGGGCATCTACAGAACATTTCACAGAAGTTTAATCTCAGTGCATGCATATTTAATAAGATGCTCATGCTGTCCTGAATGTCCTCTTTCAGAAGCAGTCCCTATAAGTAAGTATTTGATCTTGTCCTCTTAGAGGTTCCTCAACTACTTTCATTTTCCTAATCACAATCTTCTTCAGGGCACTTCTCTGCTCTGACATTGATTTTGCTATCCAAATTTATGTAGAACAAATTTGGTGGTACTCAATCAAGTCTTAATCTATAAACACTATTCATTTGGTGGGATTCATGAAAATTATTTTGTTAAATGAATGTTGTTCACTGCTTCGTGTTGCTTTCACTCTTGAGGTTTTGTTGCAGTATAAGATTGATTGACCTTGAAGGTTAATTTGTTTGCTTGTTGTAAAGGTGTCTTCTGAGCATGCATATGCACCAAGAAAAATTTACAAAAAGCTCCTGTTAATAGGTTAATTTTAAAGTCAATAGGATAAAATGATGATGTAGAGATAATGCATAAATTAATTACATTGTCCAAAACTTTTCACACCAAGTGTGAAAGTGACAGTTCAATAGTTGTGTAAAATGATCATGGGTAACACATAAGTGGTTTTCCACCTAGATGAAGACTATATACTTGGGTGTTGGTTAATAAAAGGGTTAAGTATGTGGGTTTAATCCATTCCTCTGTTCTTTAGACATGTCAGACCAGGTATTAAGAGTGTTCAAGGCAGACCAGCAAAGTCGGTACATCATGATTGGGAAGGACACCACAGCAAAAGAAGTCGTAGCTCAGGCCATCCGAGAGTTTGCCTTGACCGCTGCCCCTGAAGCATATTCGTTGTGTGAGGTGTCTGTCACTCCTGAGGGTGTCATCAAGCAGCGGCGACTCCCTGAGCAACTCTCCAAACTGGCCGACAGGATCCAGCTTAGTGGCAGGTGCTGCCGTAGAGCCCTTGTGGCCATTTTGTTCAATTTTCTGTAGTATTATTGTGTCAGATCACTCAGAACATCCATTGACCTCTCGTTTAACATGTAGGTACTACCTGAAAAGCAACATGGAGACGGAGACACTGTGCTCGGATGAAGATGCCCAGGAACTACTAAGGGAGAGCCAGATTAGCCTACTGCAGCTTAGCACGGTGGAAGTGGCGACCCAGCTGTCCATGCGCGCCTTTGAGCTTTTCTGTGCCATCGAGCCCACAGAGTACATTGATGACCTGTTTAAGCTGAAAACTCGCCTAACCGGACCCCCCAGCCTCAAGCTCTTTGAGGAGGCCATCAATCGGGAGACCTTCTGGGTGGCCACAGAGGTGGTGCGTGAGCCCAACCAGCTCAAACGCATGAAGATCATCAAGCACTTCATTAAGATCGCACTGCATTGCCGCGAGTGCAAGAACTTCAACTCTATGTTTGCCATCATCAGGTAGAAGGAGTCTTCATTTTAAGAGGCAAAAAAATTAAGGGTTAAATTGAAGACCTCTTATGTATGTTATATTTTTGAAGTTAGGGTCATTAACAATGACATTGTGTGTCTTTTCCAGTGGTCTGAACCTGGCACCGGTGTCCAGACTGAGAGGCACATGGGAGAAGTTGCCCAGCAAATATGAGAAGCTGTTTAGTGATCTTCAAGACCTATTTGATCCCTCCAGGAATATGGCGAAGTACCGGAATCTTCTAAACAGCCAGAACCTGCAGCCACCCATCATCCCACTTTTTCCTGTAATCAAGAAGGATCTCACCTTCCTGCATGAAGGTAAGATAATAGTAGGTGATGACTAGTGTTTGTTTATTATTGAACCATAGTTTTTGGTAATAACATTAAAGTAAATTTTCCTTGGTTTCTTCCTTAACAGTCTGAAAAGTCCCTTTATTGAAACTTAACTACAAAAATGACTCATTCTGATCTCCTGCAACTTTCATCAGACAGATTAATACATAACCATCCACATTTATGTCATGAATGCATTTTCTTGGCTTTGTGTAGCACCTACACTCTACATAGCCTTTCTAAGTTTGTTTCAGACTAGGACTCTGATCTTTTCTGTTTAATCTTCTAGGTCATTGCACCGTATAAGCGAACACCAAAATCCAGAATGGCAATTGACAAGTTGATCCACTTCATCTCGCAGCACAAAACACTGTAAAGATCCTTGCACACTGAGTTCACAGAAATTCTTGGTCTTCTTTTTAATACGTGGCTCCAGTATCACTGGGAAAGCATCAAACTGAGCCACTGACATCCTGAAGTAAACTTTAAATTGCCTGTGATAATCCCGCTGCTCCTTAATAAGGAGGGGAAACTACTCCCTCTCTATATCTCAGGATTGGATGGACCCAATATTTCCTCTTTCTTTTTCTTTTTTAAGAAGAGAGAGGACAACAAAATCACCCTCACTGCATGAAGACTTCATTTTGTATTGTTTTGCTAATTTTTTAGTAACGGATTAATAATATGCATCGGACTCATTGTGCAAGGTTTCTGTGTGTGACAAATTTTTAGGTTGACGAATATGAAAAAGCACATGCGAAAATTTCAGACTCAGTGTGCAAGGACCTTAACTGTTTATGCGGTGCATTTAATGCTAGGTTTGTGCCTTTAAGGCACAGTTGCAAAAACTGCCCATTTTGAGAGTGTGAAATAGGATCATGACAAAAAAATTACGTTACTTGACACAAATTATAAAATAAAATTGTTATTTTATAAAATTGTGTGATATGAGCCTTTTCTTTATTGTCCACTCTAGGAAATGACTCGAAGGTGGACGGTTTGGTGAACTTTGAGAAACTGCGGATGATTGCTAAAGAGATCAGACATGTAGGCCGAATGGCAGCTGTAAACATGGACCCTGCTCTGATGTTCAGAACCAGGCGAGTGCCTTTCTGTTCTGACTGCTACAATGACTTCTTTGCCCTTCTTTCAGGCTGGACTCTTCACACCACTGAGTAGCTTTTAGTGCCAACTCACTGCGATGTGTACAGCTCTCACCTCACGCTTCCACACAAAAGAAGGTTTTTTGCTGTTGAAGTGATGTTTACGTACATGACAGTTAAACCATTTTGTATTGTTAGTGTCTCTCTTTTGGTCTCTGGTGCACCTCACCTTGGTACCCTTGGTCTGTTTCTTCTCATCTAAGTGTGTCTCCCTCTCTTTCTCTCATGGACTTTCTCTCTCCCCCATTTTTCTCTATATCCACCCTCTCTGCCCCATGCTTCACTATTCATGGCTCTCCCTTACAGGAAGAAGAAATGGAGGAGTTTAGGGTGAGTATGGTGAACTCTCACCTTTGGCCTTATGTGTGCCCCTTCCTTTAACTTGGGCTGGCTCCTTACCATCCATTATTTTTATTTTTATGGTTCATTTGAGAATGCTTCTGCTCTGACGGATCCCATCCAAGCATTTGACCGCCATCACTTTTGCTACTCGGGGTCATTGAATAAACTCACCTCATTCTAAAATACATCCTAATGTTTCTGTTGTATAATTACCATAGATTTTGAATGTTTCACAAACATGACCCCACTAGTATGCATGAATTTATTTACAGTTGTTTGGCACCTGCTCATTTATTAATTTGATAGCCCATGATCCATTTTTAGCAAAAGTGATTTAACGTGCCCCTTCTAGCTGAACTACTTGCAATAGTTGCACGCCTTCTAAGTATTTGCAGTTTTTTTTGTATTTTTTTTGTTTTGTTTTTTTAGTTTAAACTAATAATTATTTTATTAGTTTAAAAATTGTGATTAATGATATGTGTGTGAATTCAAACACAACTTTGTGTAAGATATTTTATAAGCGTAATATAAAAAGACTAATGATGCTAGTGGTGCAGGAATTACACACTTCACCTTTAAACATAAAATAAATGGTTGAAAAAAAAAATTGTTCAAGAAAAAATGTGACCAAAAATAATGACATACAAAAATAATCAGTTATTTTTTTCCAAATCTCATGCAAAGTTTAAGCACTCTACTTCTGTTGTTTTATTTAACATCCAGTTTGTATTTAACTGCCTGATTGGCTGAGATGTGAAATGCATGGAATGTTTGGATTGTTTTGAAGCTGCAAGGAATGCAACTTACTGCATGTCAAAGAGAGACTGCATCTGATCCTGCATCAGCATACTACCTACTGTTAAAGTCAACCCGCATCTTTAACTGTAATACTTATGTGCGTTTAGGTCACTCAGCCAGGGCAGTGCCAATGCAGCCGTCCTGGATGTAACCCAGACGGGCGGGCACAAGAAGCGGGTCAGACGGAGTTCTTTCCTCAATGCCAAGAAGCTGTACGAGGACGCTCAGATGGCACGCAAGGTCAAACAATACCTGTCCTACCTCACCCTGGAGACGAATGAGGAGAGCTTGCAGACACTCTCAATTCAGTGTGAGCCTTCAGTCAACACATGTGAGTTGCGTGTAAGCACACACACACACAACTGCAAATAGGTGAATCCACAGGAAACAACACTGGCATGTGAAGACATTTACCTCACATTAAAAACCTGCACATTCTACGGTATGTTAGTCATAGGAACAAACTATTCAGTATCTCTTATGCTTACAAAGGCTATATTTACTTGATTTAAAAAAAATTAGTAAAAGCTAAATTTGTAGAATATTTTTACAATTTCAAGTAACTGTACTGTAATTTATTTCTGTGATGTCAAAGCTAAATTTTCAGCAGCCATTATTACAGTCTTCAGTGTCACATGATCCTTCAGAAATCATTCTAATATGCAAATTTTCTTATCATCAATATTGAAAACAGTTGTGAAACCATGATACATTTTTCATTCATGTTCATTATAATGACTAGCAAATTTAAAAGAACATCATTAAAAAAGTAACATTAAAAATGTCTTAGTTATAAATGTTATACTGTCACTTTTGATCAGTTTAACGTGTTCTTGCTGAATAAAATATTTCTTTGAAATTGTTATTTTTTTCTTCAAGTTTTTCTCGTTCTGTAAATGTTTAGCTTAATATTTATTATTTGCCTTGTATATATCATCACAGTGCCGAAGAGTTCTGGGGACAGGAAAAGACCTGACACATCGCCCGTAGTTGCACGGGCCGCCACTCACCAGCGTCAGCAGCTTCAGAAAGCCAACCAGGCGCTTCAAGTGCCTGCCGTAGCCCTCTACCCATCACGCAAGAAAGTGCCGGTCAAAGACTTGCCACCATTTGGTAAGACCACCACATTGATGTAGCTTAAAAATGATCAGCTACTACATTATATGTTACTGGTGTTCATAAGAATCTTTCTGTATTTTCACAGGCACAAGCTCACCACAGTCTCTGAAAAAGATACTGTCTCTTTCAGAGGAGGCAGGAGAGAGACACAGGAAACAGACAGAGGATAGTGTGTCCAACATCTCCTCACAGCTGTCGTCTCCTCCCACATCTCCTCACAGCTCACCTAAGAAAGGTAAGCTTACACAGAGACACACTCACTGTGGTATTTTTTGTAAATTTAAATGTTTCTCCAACCTCTGATCTTTGCACACTCGATTTACTCTCCCTATTGACTTATCAGTAAACTGTGGAATCAGAGCCTTATGGTGCGCATGCAGTGAAATATATTGTCAGACAGCTTGTGCCCCACTGGCATTTCTCTGTTAGCTGGCGCCCCCTAGTGCCAACATGTTTTCATGGCTGATTTAATATGTTGAGACTGCCATCTAGTGGTAAAAAGATCACACGTATGATATGAAATATCCTGCCAAGGTTCACATGTTTTTTTACAAAACATTTTAGAACCCTGCTTGTCTCTGATTTCATTACTGTAATGTTACAAATGCTCCACTTTCAATCTCTACTTTTAAATTTGCATCACATAACATTTCTGTCTCTCATCATTCACATGTTTTACCCTGTATTCAGCCATTGCATCTATAAGAAGCCACAGTATGAAGGGTTTTTCCTCCTTCTGTAGAAAATCACCAACAGGTAACAGGTCCTGGATGCAGATTTAACCTGAGAGAGTTCACACAAGCATCATTATTGCTGTGTCTCAAAATGTAGTGAGCTGCCCACTAAAACATCATTCGTTAGAGGTACACTACCATTCAAAATCCTGGTAAGGTTTTTGAAATCTTTTGAAGTCTTATGTTCAACCAGGGTACATTTATCTGATCAAAAATACATTGAAAACATAATATTGTGAAATATTATTAAATTAAAAATAACTGTTTTCTATTTTAATATTTAATGCATTTTAATATTTATTATATATCTGTTGAAACCATGATCATTCTTTTTCAGAATTCTTTTATGAATGGAAAGTTTAAAAGTACAGCATTCATTTGAAATTTAAATATTACACAAAGATAATGCAAGTAAATACAAAATGCAGTTTTTAAATGATGATTTCATTTATTAAGGGAAAAAAGCTGTCCAAACCTACGTGGCCCTACGTGAAAAATTAATTGCCCCTTCCTGTTAAATCATGAAAGAACTGCAATTAACCACATTATTTTAGAAAGCTGAGTTAAATTTCACTAGCCACACCCAGGCCTGATTACTGTCAGACCTGTTGAATCAAGAAATCACTTAAGTGGAGCCTGTCTGACAAAGTGAAGCATGCTTAGAGAGCAACACATCATGCCGCGATATAAAGAAATTCAAGAACAGATGAGAATCAAAACAGTTGACAGATTTAGGGGGCAATTACTTTTTCACGTAGGGCCAGGCAGGTTGGGACAGCCTTTTTCCCTTAATAAAATAAATCATCATTTAAAAACTGCATTTTGTATTTACCTGCTTTATCTTTGTGTAATATAAAAATTTGTTTGATGATCTGAATCTTTTAAGTGTGACAAATATGCAAAAAATAAAAAAAAACAGGAAGGGGGCCAACACTTTTTCACACCACTGTATATATATATATATATATATATATATAAATTTACCGAACCCAAAACCTTCCGTCCCTTTGAGGTGTTGGTTGCTTTTGAAGTATTGAGACACAACCAATGAGATGTTTTGTTTTCAGTTATGTATTTCAGTCCTATGATTAATCAGTGACATTTGTGTCCAGACTTTCTTTAGTGGTAATATCAAATGTTATTTTTGTGTTATATAGTACATTGTTAGTTGGAGGTTCCACTAATGATTTTATACTTTTCTAAATATCAGAAGTGCTGACATTTGCGTGAACTCTCTCACCAAGTCTAGACAGTGTTTTTGCTCCTGTTGTAGCTGGCAGAGGCAGGCTAGTGCTATAGCTCTGTGTGTGTGTGTGTGTGTGCGCGCGCTTGTTACTGAAGTAACTGCCTTGTTTTGATTAGCTAATCTAAGAAAGGGGTGACTCTAGTGTTTAGGAGTTGAATCTTCTCTGACACCCTGAATATAAACTCTTCTTTCTTGCACTAATCATTGTATCATCAATTTCATCATGATGTAAACAGGAAGGCTTATTATCCATTAGTAGGTTAAATGAACAACTGTTGTGCAATTGTTTGACAATGCATATTGCTCGCCGTTCGCTGTCTTACTAAAGACGCCCGCTGGCGGTGAGCCTGGGTGCGAGGGCCCGTTCATCGCTGCTTGCAGCTTTAATTTCAAGTTATGACTGCAACCACAAAATGTAGGCATACAGTGTGAACACTGACACAATATCTCACAGATATTCAATAGCTCTGTTCCAAAATCTAGTATACTGCATTTTAAGACAGCATTTTAATCCTTCAAAGTCAAGGCATTCCCAGAATGCATTGTGACAAGTTCAGTAAAAATAGGTTATAAAAAAAAAACTGGCTATAAATATATTTATGTGTTATTCAGAACTCAAAAGTAACTCTACAATAGTTGGTTGGCAGCAAGGTAGCTCCATATATTCTGGAACAAAATATTTTTAGGTGAAAAGAGGCAATTATAGAATGGGGTACCGCAGGGCTCTGTATTAAGGCCAAACCGTTTTCTGATCATGTCGTTCTGTGTACTCATTTGCCAGGCTATGGAAAAGCAGGTGACTATCTGTCGGACTCTGGCCACAGCGAGATCTCCTCACGCTCCAGTCTGGTGAGCACCTCCTCCCTGGATATGGGACAAAATGAACGCAGACATCGATATGGAGTAATGGCTGGGGAGGGCCATGGCAGTGGCCACCGGCTAGAACGCAGGGCTACTGCTGATCCTGACCAGTACAGCTTGGGGTAAGCAGTACTCATTACTCTTTCAACTAGTTGTATTGTTGCCTGAATCACTAGTCAGGTAATTGGTCTAAAGCAGTACTTCTCAAACTTTTTACACCAAGTACCACCTCAGAAAATATTTGGCTCTCCAAGTACCACCATAATGACCAACATTAAAATACAGCAGCGTAGTAGGCCTAATTATTAAACTACAGCTATGCACAGTTAAAAAATGAGGCAGTTTTATTCCTAATAAGAATATTTATTATTGTCTGCCACTTTAAACATTGTAAATACAGTTTGAACATTAACACTGCACTGTGCTTACATACAGGTAAATAAAAAACTTAAATGTACTCTACCTATAAGTTAAATAAAAACTGCACTGTACTTTAAAAGTAAAAAAAAAACTGTACTGTACTTAAATGTAAAGTAAAAAATTTACAGTACTTGATCAAAAAATGAACACAGGCATCATTTAGCCACCTTGCAAACTTTTTAAAAGTGTTTTAACAGTGTTTCCCAACCTTTTTCCTGCCACGGCACAGTTTTGATATGTAAAAAAATCCCACGGCACACCACTAAGCATTACAAAAAAAAGATAGAAAGGGGAAACGTATTTTTTATTATTCGTTTTTTTCCAATAATTAATTGCGTCATCAAAGCTGGTATTTTGGCTTTATATATGATCAGACACTTGCACTTACTTTCTGAAAATCATACTCAAATGGAGTTAATGAGGTTTTTGACAAGCGAGTGACAGAGATCTGTGTTTTGTCCATCATTAGAATGGGCGAGTCAGTAATTTAATAGCATCATGTTTTCACCAGTTTGCAGGTTATAAAGTTTATTGTAGCTATATGGGCGCTCAGTTTCTCTTGTTGTTAATACATTTGGCCAAAATCTCACGATATAAAAGACGAACAGCTGACAGTTCTTTATTTACCCTTGCACTGCAAAGAAGTAGAAGTCTGACTTCAAACTGAACATTCATTCTGAATGAAGCGTGGATGGAGTTATGAGGTTTGACTGACAATTTGAGGATCCAATGGCGTGTTTAGTCACAAGCTCTTTAGAATGCTTTTCATTGGTTAAATATTTGTAAAATCCACAAACCGACATAACAATGACCAATAGCACTGATTTAAAATAATAACGAAATATAAGAGATAAGGACGTTTTTGATAATTTTCCACGGCATGCCCGACAACAGTGGTTGGGAAGCACTGTTTTAACATTAATTAATATTTAGTGATATTAATCAGTGATTCCTCTGCATACCACTAGAGGGAGCCACACTTTGAGAATCAGTGGTCTAAATCAACCCTGGGTTAGTTAGGCTGTTTTTGGGCTCATCTGACCCCATTCGGAAATTTTTCTCAGGCAGTACTTACATAAGACCACGTTCTTGAGTTTAAAAGCAGATATGCAGGTTTCAAATATGAAACCATTTTTTTTTTAAATGATGCATAGTGTTAAAAGTACAACACTTGTGGCGGGGCACTCAAAAATAAAGTGTTTTATTATGCAAACTGGAAATACCAGTACCACACTAAAAAGAGCAAACAGCAAGTCTATATTAAGTTACCATCATGGCCAAGTCCTGGCAATGCAGTTACAATTAAACCCTTCTGGATTCTTCTACCCTTTCTTCTTTCAGGTCCTACTCATCAATGCAGGACTGCCGGGGTCTGTATGTGGGCGCCACCGTGCTGTCTTCCCCCAGCTCAGAGGAGCTTACCCAGGACCAGGGTGACCGGGTGTCTCTCGATGCTGCTGATTCTGGTCGTGGCAGCTGGACTTCATGTTCCAGCGGCTCCCATGACAACATTCAGACCATGCAGCAGGGCCGTAGCTGGGAGGCACTTGCAGAGGGTGCGGGGCTTTGGGGAAGCAGAGGAAGCTGGGCGTCTGCCTGCTCCTCTTCGTCCTCTGCGGCATGTTGGGGCGAGGACTCTGAGGGCGACACGGGCACCATCAAGCGAAGAGGAGGGAGGGATGTGACCACAGACCCAGAGACCAGCAGCATCACCTCCACTGGTTCAGAAGAGTCCAGGCAGCACAGTCGACGCCCCTCACCCATCACTGCAGGCAACACCAAGGCTGTGATCAGTAAGAGTCGCCACATTAACCTGGTTTGAAGGGATAGTTCACCCAAAAATTACGATTCTTTTGATATTTACTTACCCTCATGTTGATCCAGTGCTGTATGTTCTTATTTTTTCCATATAACACAAAAATGAGAAGCATCAAAAAGCTTTTTTTTTAAATTCAGTAGCATTTAAAAGTTACCATTTCTGCTAGCTTCATAATGGGCAAAAAACTTACCATAAAATTGGTCCATACACCCCGTGGGCTAAGCTTTATGAAGCCATACAATAACTTTCTTTGAGGAACATTTTGGAAAAAATCTGTTATTTACTGAAAATTTTGCCCAAGTCAAGTATGATACCTTTTGGTGCTTAGTGCTCAAAAGATGTGGTGGGGGAAATATTTCGATTTTTGGGTAACCCTTTAAAAGGGATAGTTCACCCAAAAATGAAAATGTTGTCATCAATTACTCACCCTCATGTCGTTTCAAACCCCTAAGACCTTTGTTCATCTTCGGAACACAAAGTAAGATATTTTTGATGCTGCTGACATAGAACTATAATTACATATAATTAACATTGTTTACGAGCAATGGAATACACACTCATGGTACTCTCGATAATGGCGGCAGACTGTCCCGGGAAATATTAAGTCATTATTTTTATTTTCTTTGCACACAAAAAATGTATTCTCGTAGCTTCATAAAATTACAGTTGAACCTCTGATGTCACATGGACTATTTTAACGATGTCCTCACTACGTTTCTGTGCCTTGACCATGGTAGTATCCATGCTGTCTATGGAGGGTTAAAAAAGCTCTCGGATTTCATCAAAAATATCATAATTTGTGTTCCGAAGATGAATGAAGGTCTTATGGGTTTAGAACGACATAAGTGAGTAATTAATGACAGAATTTAGATTTTTGGGTGAACTATCTCTTTAAGAGGAACTACACCAAGTTATATTTCCTAACCTATCTGTTGTGTTTACATTTATCAAATGTTGAATTTTTGCATGAAAAATACATTCCCAACGATCATACTAACATCTGAAAATGAACACTACAATTGAATTGAACACTACAACGTGGAACAACACAACAAACTACCTACAAAAGTGATCTTTCCTGATCTAGTGCATGTCTGCATGTGTCCGTCCACATGTGTGAAAAGCGTTACGGATATTAAACGGATCTGTGGTGTCCGTCTCCTCCCTCAGCACGGAAGGATGGTCGTTACCGAGACCCTCCTCCCACGCCGCCGGGCTACACGGCACTGACCATCACAGATGCAACCGAGGGTACGGCTCACTCGGGCAGGAGACCACCGGACTACACCACCGCCTTGCAGCGCTCCCGTCTTGTCACACATTCCCCCGACTCCCAGCAGCCCCCAGCTGTGGGAAAACCCACCCATTCGCCGGACCCCCGGGGCCGAGAAGAGGAGGAGGCAGAGGAGGTGGAAGAGGAGGGTGAGTGCTTGTCTCCCAAACTCAGAGCTCAAAGGAGGAGAGGTCCACACACAGCAGTTCCCCCCAGGCCATGAGTTACATACACCACCCCAACAGGAAGGTAAAACATCCCAAAATCCAGTTACTTCCACACTCACGCACTCCACGCACACTCACGTACACCAGTCACGGTCTCTGCATGCCAGGAGGACAGCTCCTTCACCTGCCCACCATCACCAACCACCAATGCATCTCACACAGTGCATGCGCTGCCACAGAGACAGCCTGCCCCCCGTCGCCGTGGCAACATCCCAGTCATTGCTCCCTGATCTTAGAGACGTGTGTATTGGCTCTCACCCATCAGTGCTCAGAGGAAAATCACTAGATCTGCCATCATAAATGCTTGAACACATGATAGAGCCTGAAGTTGTGTTTGTGTTGTCAGGTAGCACGTAAAATAGTGTTAGTACTTATCAGCACAAAGATCCTGATTTGGGGAATTGTCCTATTATTAATTTTCACAGTAGTAGTCTTTCTTGTCTTGTCATGTTTGTCTTTGGTATGGTAAGGCCAGAGCATATTTTATTCCTTATTATATTTAGCAGTATGCCTGTGACTTTGTTCCAAACCCCAGTGCATTTCCTGCCCTATACAGCATTTTTAAAGGGGTCATATGAAAAATAACATTATTTGGTGTAATGAAATGTGTTTATGCGGTTTAAGGTTCAAAAAACACATTATTTTCCACATACTGTACATTATTGTTTCTCCTCTATGCCCCGCCTTTCTGAAACGCGTAGATTTTTACAAAGCTCATCGGTCTGAAAAGATAGGTGTGCTGTGATTGGCCAGCTATCTAGTGCATTGTGATTGGCCGAATTCCTCAAGCGTGTGACGGAAATGTTACACCCCTTACCATACTGTGATGGCATGTCCTGGCCGGAGCCATGAGACAAAAACATTAAAACCCATTATAAACAAGGACATTTGTTGCATCCAGTGGGGACATAATTACGGATTATAATGATTAATATTGTCTTTTTTTCGCGTTGCGTTGCATCGTGCCTCGATCGGAGAAATGACAAACAACAAGCACTACTCTACACTGCTCAAAACTCACGTTTGATTCATCAGTGGGAAATCCTTAAAATGAAAACGTACTTACAGTCTGTGAGTCAGAACAGCCGGCATTGTAGTCTACTCTTCCAGGATCAGGAAACAGTCTAAAATGTGCTTCACACATCTGAATATTTGGGTTGAACTGTTCTGGAACAGTGTTGTAAATACAACTTAACCACTGATTTCTAGTCGTGTCCTCTTTTGGAAGACCAAACAAAGTAGTTTCACACGGCGGGCTAGAGTGAGAGGAGGCCGGCGGGCCTGAGTGAGTGGCGGCGGGCGGGCTTGAGAACGGCGCGGCCGGCAGATTCCATGAAGGAGCGGCCAGCGGGCTTGCGGTAACCACATGTGACGACCCCAGGCTGGACTCTGTTTCATCCACGGTGAAAGCCGATCCAGCGATCCACAGTGCGAAGTTGATGTATTTCCTCAGCGATCAGCACGGATCAGCTCTAGGCATGACGAAGCGGATATCGTCCTCTTTTGGAAGACCAAACAAAGTAGTTTCGCTTTCACAACGAAACACACAGCATCTCCACGACATGGCGGCAGCAACAATACTACAGCGAGAATAAAAGTTACGCCTTCTTTCTTTGCGTGAACATTTGGGTGGCGTTATGCAAATCTTCCAACATCGTGATGTGAATATGGGGGGGGGGGGTTTTAGAACGAGCCGTTTTAGGTAGGCGTGGTTGCCTCTTAACTTTTATAAAGAATCTCTTTGGATTTGAGACTTTAGTCTTTGCAACTTTACAGATCTTCTTTATGCACCAAGAGCTTGTAACACTCCAAAGAGAAAGGAAAAATTGAACTCACATCATATGACCCCTTTAAGCGTCAAAAATAGCACAACTATGCTGCCTTACATATTATGTGTGTGTGTATTTTTTTTATATGTAGTCTATATATAATACAGTAAATTTATATTTAAATACAGTTGAAGTTAAAAGTTTACATACACCTTGCAGAATCTGCAAAATGTTAATTATTTTACCAAAATAAGAGGGATCATACAAAATGCATGTTATTATTTAGTTAAGTACAGTGCAGTCTTATTTAGTACTGACCTGAATAAGATCTATTTCACATAAAAGATGTTTACGTATAGTCCACAAGAGAAAATAATAGGTGAATTTATAAAAATGACCCAGTTATTCTTAATACTGTATTGTTCTCTGAATGATCCACAGCTGTATTTTTGTTTAGTGATAGTTGTTCATGAGTCCCTTGTTTGTCCTGAACAGTTAAACTGCCTGCTTTTCTTCAGAAAAAAACCTTCAGGTCCCACAAATTCTTTGGTTTTCCAGCATTTTTGTGTATTTGAACTAGGGTTGCAAAATTCTGGAAACTTTCCATGGGAATTAATGGGAATAAACTGGAAATTTGCTAAATTGCAGGAACTGGAAACTTAAATGTAGTTGAGAAACAATCTTGCAGCATAATCTTGGTTAAAACTACCAGATTTAAGGCAATTTCAGTTTAATTTCTACCCTACACATTGCTCAATCACATGCATACAGCACACTGCTTAGTGCAGGGCTATTGAGGCCACACCCCCTACATGCACTGTGCTTTCCTGCATAACATGAACAGATCATTTCTTAAATCCTGCACACAAAATATCAAAATGTCCATCTTGGTAAGTATTCATGTAAATTACATGAATAATACAAAAAAACATGTTTAAAACTTAATTGTGCTGTGTGTAATATACTGTGCAACTAAAATAGGCTATACCATTGTAAAAACAAATACACGGACTGAACAAACATTTGAGATGATAATAAAACGGAAGTCTAAAAATGACCCTCCCCCACACACAATCCCCTCTAGTCACCTAAGAGGGGGATTCCCCTCCATTTTCTCCGAAGCCACACTTGCTGCATTTGAGCCCAAAGACTACATCTAAGTTTTGATATTCTAAATATATTTGAGTTTAACTAGTAAATACCAAAAAGTGTTTATACACTAGCTAGCCAGTAAATTAAGATATGAAAAATCGAAGCGAGTTAGCACTATTTCATTGACAATTTATGAGGTATGTGCTAGGTAGCTCAAGCTAGCTGATGCTCTTTCTGCTAGCCAGTTTTCTGTTATCATGCAGAAGAACAATACTGGTCAAAAGTTTGGACACATTACTATTTTTAATGTTTTTAAACATTGCATATCTTTTGCTCATCAAGCCTACATTTATTTGATAAAAAATGCAGAACAAACCAGTAATATTGCGCAGTATTACTGGTATTACAATTTAAAATAATGGTTTTCTGTTTTGTTATACTTTAAAACAATGTATATCTGTGATGCAAATCTGAATTTTCAGCATCATTACTCCTGTCTTCAGTGACGCATGATTCTTCAGAAATCATTCTAATATGCTGATTTATTATCAATTTTGGAAACAGTTGTGCTGCTTATATATTTTTTATTACCTGTGATTCTTTTTTCAGGATTCTTTGATGAATAAAAAGTATTTAAAAAAAAAGAACAGCGTTTATTTAAAATAGAAATCCTTTTTTAACAATACATTACCATTCAAAGTTTGGGGTCAGTATCTTTTCTCTTTTTTTAAATAAATTAATACTTTTATTCAATAGTAAAGTAGTAAAGTAAAGACTTATATTGTTAGAAAAGATTTCTATTTTGAATAAGCACTGTTCATAAGTTTTATTTATCAATAAATCCTGAAAAAAGCAGCACAGACGTTGTTGCATTTTAATGTTTTGTTAGTCTAGCCCACGAGACGCGCCGCTGCTGTGTTATGCATTCAAAATATTAGAGAAATATAGAAGCTCAATGCGTAGAAGATCTTGATTAGGTGAAAACCGAAACCAAGCCATTCACACAGATGCATATTCAGCGCATTTTTAGACGGACAAATATGACTGCTGCACTCGCGTCTCACACAAGAGATGTAGCCATGCAAAGTTAAAACAGTTTAAACGTCGCAAATTTGTGGAGGCTTTTTTTTTTCACTGCGTCTTTTAAATGCAATCTGCGTGATGGGCGATTCAGCTCTTTGTATTAAGCAATGCATAAATACATTATGCTATTTTGTTCATAATTGTTTATGCAATTTACGAAATTTATATTTGATTTATATGAGTTAATTTAGACGTAATGCAGGCTTTTTTGAAGACATTTATTTCTTTGCGTTGACAATTTAAATGTGCTGCATTATTTTGCTCATTGCGTCCTCCTGTGGCCTCGGGAGACAAGACAAACGTTTCCTTAAAACCTATTTAATCCACATATAAAACATTAGAAATTAGATATTTGTTTAATTTTTATTGTGTGTTTGACTGTTAAAACAAAAAAAATTGGATGTTTTTCTCAATAAATTGGGTTAATTTAAAAATACAGTGGTTAAATTTAAACATTTTTTTCTATTGATCTTTGTTTTAAAAAGGTTATAAAAAATGTCAATAGTTATCGATACTGAACAATATAAAACATTATATCGTTGATAAATTTTTTAGCTATATTGCCCATCCCTAATTCAAACACTCACTGATGCTCCAGAAGGAAAAACCATGCATTAAGAGCATTTTAAAGATTAGGGTAAATGTAACTTATTTTGTCTTCTAGGAAGCATGTAAGTATCTTCTGTAGCTTCTAAAGGGCAGTACTAAATGAAAAAAAAAAAAGATATTTAGGCAAAATAAGAAAAATGTACACATCCTCATTCTGTTTAAAAGTTTTCACCTGAATAAATATCTTATTCAGGTCAGTACTAAATGAACAATAACATGCATTTTGTATGATCCCTCTTATTTTGGTAAAATAATTAACATTTTGCAGATTCTAGAAGGTGTATGTAAACTTTTGACTTCAACTATATATATTAATATCTAATTATAAATATCTATAATCTATATAAATCTCTCTCTCTCTCTTGCTATGTATATATACACATACATATAGACACAAACACATATAGAATCAATGCTTCACTCCAAACTACGCCATCTAAAATAGAATTTTATATAGTTATATTGTTAATTTTATTCACTACTGACAACTATTTCTATCTTTTCAAAAACTAACTTTTTTGTATGCCATGTGTTTTTTTTATAGTTAGAGTTACATTGTTCGTTTAACAGTTATGGTTAGTCACTTGTGAGTGATGTGAGTAACATGTTGCTGCATATGAAGTAGGGCTGGCTGATATAGCTAAAAAATTTAATGTTTCATACCGTTCGGTATGGATAATTATTGACATTTTTTAATCAATTTTTTTAAAACAAAAAGCAATAGAAAAAAGTTTACATTTAGCCACTGTATTTTTAAATTAACCCAATTTATTGAGACAAACAAATATTTTTTTGTTTTAACAATCAAACACAAAATAAAAATAAAAAATCTAATTTCTAATGTTTTATATGCAGATTAAATACGTTTTAAGGAAACTTTTGTCTTGTCTCCCGAGGCCACAGGAGGGCGCAATGAGCAAAATAATGCAGCACATTTAAATTGTCAATGCAAGGAAGTAACTTTATAAAAACGTGCATAACGTCTAAATTAACTTGTAAAAATCAAATATAATTTCGTAAATTGCATAAACAATTATGAACAAAACAGCATCATGTATTTATGCATTGCTTAATCCAAAGAGCCGAAGCGCCATTCACGCAGATTGCATTTAAAAAAATATGAGATGCAGTGAAAAGGAATAAACCTCCACAAATTTGTGACGTGTTTTCTAAAAGTTTAAACTGTTTTAACTTTGCATGGCTTTCTATACATCTCTTGTGTGAGACGTGAGTGCAGCAGTCATATTTGTCCGTCTAAAAATGCGCTGAATATGCATCTGTGTGAATGGCTTGGTTTTGGTTTTAACTTAATCAAGATCTTCTCCGCATTGAGCTTCTATATTTCTCTAATATTTTGAATGAATAATGCATGGCGTGTCTCGTGGGCTAGACTAACAAAACATTAAAATGCAACAACGTCACTTACATCATTATCACCGCATCTCGCGCGCCACTGATGACGCTCCCAGACGCACACCTAACATTCAAATGCAAATGTTTATTTTAAATTCAATTAATATTCATTCTTTATTCACAATCTCCTCATCACAGGCAGGCACAGCACTCATTTCAGCATGTGTTTGTGTGTGCTGTCTGCGTCACTCATAGCACGTGCCTATATCGTGCGCTATATCGAACATTTTTTCTATCGATACCGTTTTATCGCCCAGGCCTAATATGAAGCATTTCATATCAGTGACCATTTCAGTTAGGATGCTTCACACAGCCCCAGTTCCAGTCTACCTGCCATGATGGTAATTTTTTATTTTTTTATTTTTTTTAGCATTGCATTATTTGGTTCCAAACAGTGGTGTGCTTGCACCATCAACATGAGTATTCCTGTGATTACAAAACTAGTGGCAACTGTTTGCTAAGATAAGACGATACAAGTTTTATTCCAGTTTTGGTTCCTTTGCTTTCATATGCACAAAACTGCACTTGCATCTGTTTACTGCAAATGCAGTGTAAGAGATGTGAAGTTTGTGACACCAAAGGCAGTTTCTGCTGAGACAATGAGTAATGAGAAATGCACATTATCAATAACAGTTCACTTTCACATGTCACTCGGGTTTGGATCAGAGCCTGTGTGTTTAGGTGATTGTCCTGGATGCTCACAGAGATTCTCTCTTCTTCTTCCAGAGGATGAACAGGTGTCTGCTGTTTGAAAGGGGGCGACACTGGCTGCACTGCTGCATTGACTCATGGCCAATATGGGGCATTCACAGGTCAGACAGACAGACCATCCAGTCTACATTTTGCCGGCACTGCCTCTCTCCCTCAATGATGGATTCATCTCCCTGCCCTGCCTTAATGCATCATGGGGGGTTTAATGCCCTGCATGCTAAGAAATACTGTGAAGAAAGGAGGCGAGCAAAAAAATAACTTATTTGACACTTTGGAGAATGGAAAAATGAGCTGAACTGAAACTCGAACACAGCGCTTTGACATTCACACACACACACACACACACACACACACACAAAACTACTGTTAACTGTTATCTTCAGACAGTTCCCTCTTTCCTTCTGCTTAAAGGTCACATGAACGTTTAGTAGTGCCCCTCAGCACTTTTTAACTGTTTTTAAGGTGTAAACTGATGCACACAATCAACATTTCAGTCACCCAATTCTGGACATGCAGTTTGGATGGCAAAGAAGGCTTGACTACAACTTAACGCCACTCCTTTTCACATCAGTCCTGATGACAACACTCATATCTGTGTGGTTCAATATAACAGTATTATATTTGCAGGAGCACGACTTGAAGGACATCTCTTCTGCTGGATGACTATAAATAGAGTTCACATTGACTCCTGACATACGTAGCACACCGATTTAATCTGGGCGCTTTGTGAGAGGAAATGATGCTAAGTGAAGCCTTAGTGAGTGATTTTATTGGTTTTTGACTGCAGTGGGTTTGAGAGCTGTAAGAAAGCATCAGGTTTGGTCAAAGGCCTCATAACAAACATGATACAAAAACAAAAGGCTGAATAAATTTACATCTGTTGGTAATCGAGGCTCCAAAGTCCATTAAAAGTGAATCAGTTCAGCTTCAAGAAGCTTTCAGTGATGAAGAGGAAATGTACACACTCATCTTTGATATGACGCAGGCGGTTTTATCAGTTCAGTGCCTATCCAGCTTTAAAAGCATTTGCTGTGGCTGTGGCACAACATCAAGCCCCCTGTTGGTTAAGGTGAGAACTGCAGGCTACTCAGGCAAATGGGGATGGTTTATTCGGGTGCTACTTTCTTCCTCTCATTAAGTGAAACCATTAAGGTGGTGTGTGAAAGATGGTGGCTTCTGTGTTAAGTTTTTCTTTACGAGGGCTCAAGTCATGCATGTTTCTCCTGGAGTGGGCCTTGAACTAACTACCACTGCTGCACAACAGCTTCCACAATCGCTCACAGGAATTCAACTGAAATCTGCTTTTGAGACTCCGGTGGGCCGGAAACATACAAACCCACCCGAAGTCCACCAGTCAGAGCAGAACTGAACCGGTGGGAGCACATCACTTTTATTCTTTCATTTTAATCACTGAGTTAAGCTGATCACATTGATCAGTAGTTAGAAACAATAGACTAAAGAAGAAAAAAGAAGTTTGCAGTGTATTCCACTGTACTCTGTAACATAACTACTTCAATGTTTCTTTCTCTAGTTGCTTGTTTGTTTGTTTGTTCGTTCGTTTGTAGGTTTTTGTTTCTTTTTGTTTGTTTTTGGCTCCCACACATTTTTTTTTTTTATAATGGTTGCGGATACAGTTGTTAATAAACAACACATTTGTAACTAACTATATCGACCATCTGCTACCACCTATTTTTATTTTTTTTATTAAATATTCACGTTTTGGCAAGCCAAGATGAGTCGCTTGTTTTGCAAAATAAGTTGCACAAATTGTACAAGCATAAATACAACAAGGTAAATAGTAGTAGGTAGCTGTTCTGCTACTCTGTTTATGTGATGTCAAGTGAGACGTGTACATTTAGCTGGTGAAGATTCTCTCTTTTTTGACTACTTTTACCTGTACGTCTTTTACAAAGACAATTGGTGGAGTATGTATTTGTTCTTATTTTTTGTCTTTCTTTTTGTTTTGTATTTTTAATACAATAATTGTAAATATTGGTTATATTTTTGTTCAATTGTAGAAATGTATGATGTTTATGCCTCAACATCCAGTTTATATGAAGCTGGGAATCAATAAATTCGACAAAAATGAATCAACTTATAGTTTTTAATTGCTCTTATTATTATTATTATTATTATTATTATTATTATTATTATTATTATTATTGCTCTTTTGTTGATTCTGCATTAAGGACTTTGTTTTCAAACATTGTTTTAAATGACCTCTGGCACCATCTAGTGTTTGCACAAGATAAGACATGGAAGTAACTTGAAATGTGTATCTCATACTTTTCTAACTGAAAAATTTATGTTGGGGTTAATAAAAGACATCTGTATCGATCTGTTGTTCAACACTGTTTGCTTTTTCAGTGTTTCTTCAGAGATTTTGAGGAGCTAAAGAAGATAAACTGGGTCATGTACACAGTAAGGTGACCAGATATCTCTGGAAACCGGGGACATTTCCTAATTCAGTGGTCAAAATATAATCTCCCTTGTTATTGGCTACATTCACACTGTCAGTTTTTGGGATTGACAACCGCGTTTATTTACAGGTGTGTGTCTCGAAATGCAGGGACAGATTAACGCACGTGCCCAGGGCACTAGACCAGAGGGGGGCCCAGTCGAAATACTGCTCCTCCAGGAACGTGATTTCAACTGTGCCCCCTCAGGATTTTAAGCAAAGTGGATTTTGAATGCAGCTTCCAAAAGACCAAAAAATGGCTGAATAATATTTTTTTATATATATTTGATACAATTAGAACCTTCAGTGCGCACAGCATCAGCTGCCAAATTCAAATCTGCGTTAGTGCTTTGGTTGGCGCTGAGTCAGATCCGTTTTTACAGTGCTGCGCATTATAACCAATCACACAGGATTCTGTTGAGCTTATGAATGCAATGGCCAATCAGAGGCATTCAGATGAGTCATCGCTGAAAAGCCCGTGTTTTCTTCAGTGCGCGCGCTCGCTGACTGAATGCTGCTCTCTGGCAAATTCTCTTATCATGAACAAAGTGCAGATGTGTGTACATGTCAGATATTCATTTCACAGTATAAACAGCTTCAGTGATTATAATGGGAGTTGTTAAGAGTGCTTGAAATATGTCTAGACTGAAGTTAATATTCTTTGATGATGCAAATATTCTTTGCTCTCTTTATGTACAATGAAAGTGTTATAATTAGTAACTTAATGTTTTTTATTAAATTTACATTAAATACAAAGTCAGTCATATTAAAAAATATTCTATGGCATGACACCCATATCTACTGCAAGTTAAAAGACGGGTTTTATGCATAGGCTAGTTAATAGATTACACTAGTATTAGGCTACTTTTCCCAGAGCCCATTATAGATAAACTAACATGATCTATAAAGGTGCAAAATGTATTTACTTATATTTGAGAATCGTGATATGATATAGTTAACAAGTTAGGGAAAATTTCGAATAAAAAATGAACGAAATTTCAACCGAGGGGGGCCTTTAATTGGTCCATGCCCAGGGCACAGCTGAGTCATAATGTCCCGTTCACACAGTAATTTGCAGTAGCGTCTCGAATGCTGACTGTATGAACGTGCAACGGGAGTCAAGCCCGTATTCCTCACCAGTAACCATAGCGACAGTGACTAGAGTAATATCAAAGTTGGCAACGTCCATAAAACTACAAGTCTTATCACTTTCTGACACGACAAGAGTCCAACTGAGCCACAAGTTAATCCGTAAAGTCTTCATTAACTGACAGCAGCTTTTATATTTGGGTAGAGAGTGAAGAATTTGAGCCGCGCGCAGAACACAAAACTGACAGGATCTAAAACTTTCAGATGACATGCAGCTCATTTCTCCATCACTGTACCAAAAACACACATGACAACACGTAATGCCGGGTTCAGACTACACTGGACACAACAGATTGAGTCTCTCCTAGCCTGCTTCCTGGAAGGGAGGAGGACAAAAGGCCTGTAGTACAATGGGACCAGGCGATGAGGTGGGCACTTTAGGGACATTCTCGGGTAAAGGAATGCCCTAACCATGCCCGGGGCAAACTCCAGGCCTGACACAGCAAGAGCCTGGAGGTCCCCTATCCCCCCACTGACTGACCACCCTGAAGGGTGTGCTAAGCAGCTATGGCCACCACATAAACAGAGTGGTGGAGGATAACCCTGCGGAGAATCGCTCCTGCAGAAACTCCAGAACTGTACCGACTGGGTCTTGCAGTCGCTGTCTGCACCAAGAGGTGAAAATTTTCCACTTCAAGGCTTACAGTTTCCTCGTGGCGGGAGCTCTGGACTGGAGTATGGTCTCAGCAACCTCAGTTGAGAGACCAGATGCTATGAGCTGGGGGACCACGCCCACAACTTCCATAACTCCGGGCAGGGGTGAAGGATGGTGCCCCCCGCCTGAGATAGGAGGTCCCTCCTGATCGAAATCTCCAGTGGAGAGCCGTCGAGGAGGGACACCAGGTCCGAGAACCATACTCGGGCTGGTCAGAACGGGGCTACTAGCAAAAGACTGACCCCGTCCCGGCGTACTCTTTCCAGAACTCCCGGGAGCTAAGTGATCGGGTGAAATGTGTACAGACGAAGCCTCGGCCATGTCTGCACCATGGCATCCAGCCCAAGTGGAGCCGGATGCGTGAGGGAGAACCAGAGTGGACAGTGTGTGGTTTCCTGCGATGCGAATAGATCCACTTCCGCCTGGCCAAACCCCAAAAGGAGCTCCATCACTTCTGGGTGGAGCCTCCATTCCCCGGGCCTCAGCCCCTGTCTCGACAGGATGTCTGCTCCCTGATTGAGATGCCCAGGGATGTAGACTGGTCTTAGCGAGAGCAACTTTCCCTGAGCTCACAGGAGGATCTGGTGCACTGAAAAGGGGGCGCAAGCACAGACCCCCCTGCCGATTTATGTAGGAGACCACCGATGTGTTGTCTGTGCGGACAAGCACATGATGTAACCTTAGATCTGGAAGGAAGTGTTTCACAGCTCGAAACACGGCCAACATCTCCAGGCAGTTGATGTGCCACATGAGATGATGGCCTTCCCACAGACCTCGGGCAGAGCGGCCACTTATGACTCCCTCCCTCAACCCCTCACGGCTGTGAGAACTGCTTCGATACGAGCAGGAGACAACTGTGCCTGCATCATTGTCGAATACCACACCACGCCCAGATAAGTGGTCCTCTGTAGTGGAGAAAGCACACTTTTCTTGGCGTTCAGCCATAACCCCAGCTCTCTATTATGGGCGAGGACGACATCTCGATGTAGACTCAGATCTATGATCGGACGCAACCCCCCATCCTTCTTCAGAACGATGAAGTAACGGCTGTAGAACCCTGATTCTCTCTCGAGAGGAGGAACACGTTCTATGGCCTCCTTCCTCAAGAGAGTTTCTACTTCTTGTTCCATTACCAAAGCCTGCTCGGGGCCCACTAATGTAGGAGTAACCCTGTTGAAGCGAGGTGGACGAGAACCGAACTGAATTCTGTAACCTCTCACTACAGTCTGCAGGATCCATTGTGAGACATTCGGCAGAAGTTTCCACACTGCCAGAAAATCTACTGAGGGAACCAGTCTCTCGAGACTGGGGTCTGGTGTTACTAGACGAGCCACTTTGGTGCCCTGAAGCAGTTGACCGGCAGTACTGTACCGTCACCGGGCGGCAGCTGGGAATTTTGCTCGCGGGAGCCTACTGAGCCCTGAAGCACCAGGGGTGGCAGGGGTATCAATAAGTCTCCCCGAGGGCACTGAGGAGGATCGGGCACTGTATACTGAAGTGTGTACCTCTCCTCCCCAGGGTGGGCATGTCCTCAGATCCGTTTTCTGTTTAGAAGACCCCGGCCGAGAGCAGGGGTGCTTTGCCTTTGAAACCTCTCAACGATAGTGTCTACTGCGCCGCCGAAGAGGCCAGAGGGCGATAGCAGGGCATACAGCAGGAAGAATCTGTCCTTATCTTGTAACTCAGACAGATTCAACCACAGATGTTACTCCGTGGCCACGAGAGCTGCCATGGAACGGCCGATGGCTCTGATCGTTTCCTTGGTGACCCAAAGTGACAGATCTGTGGCCCGACGCAGTTCGGCGACGCAGTTCAGACTGCGTCGGATTCCTCTCCCTCCCTAGTGTCCAGGTCTTTTTTGCAGGTCGGCCTGGTACGCCTGCAACACCGCCATAGTGTGCAGACATGCCTTATAGGAGTAATTAGATACTGTGGGGCTGAAGAGTCGGGACGAATATGGTTTCTCCCACGATCTCGAAAGCTCAGAATGAAGATCGGGGAAAAAAGGAAGCCCTGACGTGAAGGATGCGATCTAGATTTAAGGAAGCGCTCGTCCAACTTGCTCTTAGCTACAGCATGAGTCACAACCTCCATGAGCTCCTCATATGCGAGGGACTGTGGTGGCGTGTCCACAGTCTCCTCTGTTTCGACGCTCATCAGATCAACCTCCTCGGAGGAAGATAGATGAAGCGCCTGGCCCTCTCTCCGGGGGGAAGAAACCGCTGGGCGGGCTTCCGATCCCTGAGAGGGGGCCGTGGATCTAGCGGGTGAGGACCGAGAAAAGTAAGAGCCCGTCTCAGATCCCTCCGCTAAATCCACTTGTGATCCCCACGATAACAGCAGGATCGCGAACCTGGCTGCTTTCATAGAAGACGGCCAGGCGGGAGCGAAGCACACGGAGTGGGAGAAGCTCACAATCATGGCAGGCAGCCCCCTTGAGAGCTGCCCGTGCATGCTCCGCTCCCAAACAGACGACGCACAAATCGTGTGTATCCCCACCTGAGATATAACGTGGACAGTGAGGAACACACGACTTGAAACACCGTCCGCCATATTTGCTTGTTATTTACACTTTGGCATTTTTCTCACTTGCTAACACAGTTTTTCTGACTGACTGATTGCTTTGCATACATTCACACACACACCACAGACACGCTCGCTGAAGAGCAAAAAGCTAACGTTTGCTTGCCGGATGCGCCTTTATGCTTCCTGGTTGCTTTGTCCACAGTCTCCTCTGTTTCGACGCTCATCAGATCAACCTCCTCGGAGGAAGATAGATGAAGCGCCTGGCCCTCTCTCCGGGGGGAAGAAACCGCTGGGCGGGCTTCCGATCCCTGAGAGGGGGCCGTGGATCTAGCGGGTGAGGACCGAGAAAAGTAAGAGCCCGTCTCAGATCCCTCCGCTAAATCCACTTGTGATCCCCACGATAACAGCAGGATCGCGAACCTGGCTGCTTTCATAGAAGACGGCCAGGCGGGAGCGAAGCACACGGAGTGGGAGAAGCTCACAATCATGGCAGGCAGCCCCCTTGAGAGCTGCCCGTGCATGCTCCGCTCCCAAACAGACGACGCACAAATCGTGTGTATCCCCACCTGAGATATAACGTGGACAGTGAGGAACACACGACTTGAAACACCGTCCGCCATATTTGCTTGTTATTTACACTTTGGCATTTTTCTCACTTGCTAACACAGTTTTTCTGACTGACTGATTGCTTTGCATACATTCACACACACACCACAGACACGCTCGCTGAAGAGCAAAAAGCTAACGTTTGCTTGCCGGATGCGCCTTTATGCTTCCTGGTTGCTTACGTCACCCCGCTCGTGACGTCTCGCTTCGCTATTGGACTGATTTCACACATGCTTCAGTACAGTGTATCACCGGGGGCGTTCCCAAAGCATTCGACGCAGCGTCTCGTTCCCTTCGGGGAACCATGGTTACATACGTAACCTCGAGACGTTTTTCTTAGACAAAATATTTTCTTCTTAACTTTACCTAAAAGTCCACCAGATGCCCCATAAGTAAATTCTCCAGATGTGTGTCGTTAAAAAGGCTCAATAGGCTACGCATCCTTTGACCCACTGAACTTTTCCCTGAACTTTTGGCAAAGTTCACCAGGATACACTCGCAGGTGCATACCATAAAATAGATGGAATGTATATCCTTTGATCACTGAACAGAAAAATGATCTGTTTTGATCACTGAACTTTAGGTGACACAACACCAAAGTTCACAATGCCAGATCCCTCAGAACTTATTAGACTTGCATACGAGTCACAACCCCAGAAACATCTTTAGATGTTTTACAACCTTTTGAAATACAGTAGCTACACTGATATGGACGCATCAGTAATCATACAACCCAGACACCCACCACCATTTTTATTTCGCTGCACTGCATGAGACGAAATATTTGCATTTCGTACCATGTTGTAAAACTTTAGATGTTTAATTACGTACGTCTGTTTCAATTGATAGATAACACACCACAAGTGTTACGGGCGGAAAATCAAAGAGTCCCTGTCTTGTTTTTACCGCTTTCATCCTGATATTTTAACTATGGTGTAACCTACGTCTTCAAACTGTTATACCACACCACAAATTTTAAGATTGACAAAAATCAAAGAGTAAATAAAGGAATTACTGAATTAAGTGTGAATAACTAAACTAAAATAAAACAACAGTTTCCTGTGGTTTAAAAGTGATTGTTTAGAAGGAAAACTTGTATAGGCTAACCTAATTTTTAGGATGAATGCTGAATGGTTTCATCAATCAAAGGTTTATTAAAACCAACTTTCTTTAATTTTAAAAACATTATTTTGTTTAATTATTTTACCATACATTTCAATATTTGCGTTGGTCTCTCCTTACGGTGTTAGGGGCAGGTAGTGGGGTGTGGTTTTACCACGACGCTGGTAACTTCATTCTGAGTTTGTGCAGCGGCGAGTGAGGATATATGTGCCAGAACAGCGTAAGATGCTCGACTCTTTTTATTTTCTAACTTGTATAACAATCTCTACCTTTTTTTTTTTTTATTGTAATGTTAGACTACAACATTTTGACAAGTATCTTATGCTGTTGCTTAACGGTCTGATATTTTTTGTTTTAGATCACGGTAAGATCCTCAACACTTTTTATTTTATTTAACTTTGTCAAACTCTGCCTTTCCTAAAATTGTTTAACAACGCTTAAATGCTCGTCTTGACTTGTTTTGACTGTTTTTCTGGAAAACACAGTCATTGCATTGCTCATATTGCATGTATGTTTGATGTTTTTCTTCAAATGTGTGTGAAAAACTTTAATAAAAACTTCCCTTGATCCCGTTTACCAATCGATACACCATTTCACAACGTTTAAGTTTAAAGCACATAGTTTTTGAACAGCTTCAATGTACTGCTTCAAAAACACATTCCAAAACAAAAAGAGAACTCATAAATTCCTTTGGATCGGTTAGGTGGATAAACAGATGTCCAGTTAGATGGGTTGTGAGGCCGGTTGGATGTACTGCCAAATTCTCTGAAACGCCTTTGGAGACAGCTTATGGTAGAGAAATTAACATTCAATTCACCGGCAACAGCTCTGGTGGACATTCCTGCAGTCAGCATACCAATTGCACGCTCCCTCAAAACTTGCGATATCTGTGGCATTGTGCTGTGTGATAAAACTGCACATTTTAGAGTGGCCTTTTTTTGTGGCCAGCCTAAGGCACACCTGTGCAATAATCATGCTGTCTAATCATCATCTTGATATGCCATACCTGTGAGGTGGATGGATTATCTCGGCAAAGGAGAAGTGCTCACTAACACAGATTTAGACAGATTTGTGAACAATATTTGAGAGAAATAGGCCTTTTGTGTACATAGAAAAAGTCTTAGATCTTTGAGTTCAGCTCATGAAAAATGGGGGCAAAAACAAAAGTGTTGTGTTTAGAATTTTGTTCAGTATAACTTGAATTTAATATCTTTAATATGACTGATTATCTACACTGAAAAAAACAGGTTATCTGTATACATTTTTTATGGGTTAAATCATGTAAAAATAGATAAAGGTGCTGAATAATTTTTTTTTTAATTGTTTCCCTAAAGCAGGGGTGTCAAACTCAGTTCCTAGAGGGCCGGAGCCCTGCAGAGTTTAGATTCAACCCTAATTAAACACACCTGATCCAACTAATCAAGTCCTTCAAGCTTATTTGAAAATTGCATGGTATGTGTATTGGAGCAGGGTTGGAACAAAACTCTGCAGGGCTCCGGCCCTCCAGGAATTGCGTTTGACACCCCTGCCCTAAAGCATCGTTAGCTAACTATATTGGTAATGACGGAACTTGTGACCATAGTTGCTTTTGGGAAACGCACCCGTCTGGTTTGTTTAATGGACAAAATTGCAGATTCTGCGTTATGATTGGTCAGATCGCCTGTCAGTCAAACTCCCAGTGAGGGTTGAATGGACTCAATGCACAGCCCACCGCCTATGTATTTCCACTAAAATCACAGTTGTACGCGAGCTTCCGGTTTAGCGTTCTCCGATAGCAAGCTGTGGTAATAGCGTAGTCTTTCTGTCCATTTTCAATTATATATATTTAATATTTTATATATATATATTTTATATTATATATTCTCAAGAAGCTTCAAGTGCCTTCGGCGTGAAGGTGCAACGTCTATGTATTGCTGTGTCCCATTATGTGACACATCCTCAAGGTTTAATTCTGTGGTTAGTTCCCTTTCATAGGTTCACTTCAATGCTGCGGCAGCGGTCGCTGTGGGAACACCTCCGGTGTGACAAATGTCTGAAGCCCTTATACCAGCGGTGGCGAACTCCGGTCCTGGAGAGCCACAGCCCTGCAGAGTTCAGCTCTAACCCTAATTAAAACTCACCTGCCTGTAGCTTCCTAATAACCGTTCAGACCTTGATTAGCTTGTTCAGGTGTGTTTGATTAGGGTGAAACAAACCTCTGCAGGGCTCCGGCCCTCCAGGAATTGCGTTTGACACCCCTGCCCTAAAGCATCGTTAGCTAACTATATTGGTAATGACGGAACTTGTGACCATAGTTGCTTTTGGGAAACGCACCCGTCTGGTTTGTTTAATGGACAAAATTGCAGATTCTGCGTTATGATTGGTCAGATCGCCTGTCAGTCAAACTCCCAGTGAGGGTTGAATGGACTCAATGCACAGCCCACCGCCTATGTATTTCCACTAAAATCACAGTTGTACGCGAGCTTCCGGTTTAGCGTTCTCCGATAGCAAGCTGTGGTAATAGCGTAGTCTTTCTGTCCATTTTCAATTATATATATTTAATATTTTATATATATATATTTTATATTATATATTCTCAAGAAGCTTCAAGTGCCTTCGGCGTGAAGGTGCAACGTCTATGTATTGCTGTGTCCCATTATGTGACACATCCTCAAGGTTTAATTCTGTGGTTAGTTCCCTTTCATAGGTTCACTTCAATGCTGCGGCAGCGGTCGCTGTGGGAACACCTCCGGTGTGACAAATGTCTGAAGCCCTTATACCAGCGGTGGCGAACTCCGGTCCTGGAGAGCCACAGCCCTGCAGAGTTCAGCTCTAACCCTAATTAAAACTCACCTGCCTGTAGCTTCCTAATAACCGTTCAGACCTTGATTAGCTTGTTCAGGTGTGTTTGATTAGGGTTGAAGCAAAACTCTGCAGGGCTGCGGCTCGCCAGGACCGACGTTCGCCACCCCTGCCTTATACCATCACGCCAATTCATTGGCCAATAGCGCTTAGCACCGCTCCCACGCATACCATATGCCGTATGCCATATCAGCGTGCTGCGCGCTATTTCATCAGATTTAATTTCCTTCAGGAAGCGGATTATCTGTTGCCCGTAGGAAAGCGTTCTTTCGTTGTGCTCTCAGCTATTTTCTTTTAAAAAAAAAGAGCAGTTTACTCCTCTTCAGCGGACACAATGAGCTACAGGAGATGCATCGAGCCGTGTGACAGGTTCATCGCAGGAGAAAGACACTCATGACAGGTGTGTGCTATGTTTGGGCCTTCACGCTCAAGCGGCGTTTAACGGCCTTTCTATTGTCTACACTGCGATAGCCTGCGGCTAAAATAATTGCGCTCGAGGCTCGCGGCCTTCCCTAAGAAAGGAGGCCTTGCGTCTAACCCCCGCCATCCCATTTCTGCGGTTGCCGAGGCGCCGCACGAGACGGTCGCTTGGGGGTGACGCATGCGAGCCGTAGCTCATGGAGAGCGAGACGATGGAGTTTTCTCCCTTCCTCTCGCTCTCTCCGGGCCACATACGTTCAAGCGTACGAGGAGTGCTATGTGGACCCGGTTGTCTTTGTCAATGATATTTATGTTTTACTTCGGAAGCTCGTAATGCGATTCTTTCAGTTGTGAACCATATGGCGAAGACGTGCTGTGTATGAGCTTACGTATAAGAGTATTCTTAGCAAGCTATAACAGTGAGAAGACGTTTTTTTTAATCTCTCTCTAATACTTGCGATGCTGCACTAATGCAGACACGTTCATTTGAGTTGGCACTTATGCTTCCAACTCTTGTTCGTGTAATGTTTTTAGGCGCAGGCTCTGAGGAGTCCTGCAGCAGATGTATGTCGTGCACTATGGTTTTGGCTCTTCATGCTACCAAGCATTAGTTTGCCCTACTAATTACTATTTCTTTCAGCTCCGCTGTTGCGTCGAGCTGAAACAAATAAGTGGGTGAGCTCACATATTAAGAGTTTCTTATAGCGAGCTTTCTTATTGAAGCTAAAACATAGTGGCTCAGGCGGTAGAGTGAGCAGATGGGTTTTTCCTATCTTTCTCCCTACTCACAGCGCTGTAGGCACTTGAATGCCTTGATTCAATTGAAGTTCATTGAATGGTGCTTATGCTTCAACTCTTGTGATGTGTACTGTTATTAGGTGCGGACTCTGAGGAGTCCTGCAGCAGATGTTTTGCTCTCTCTCTCTCTCTCTCTCTCTACATCTGCGCTGCACTAATGCAGGCACGTTTAACTGAACTGGTGCTTATGCTTCCGACTTTTGTTTCGTGTACTGCTCTTAGGTGCAGGCTCTAGGAGTCCTGCAGTAGATGTTGGTCATGCACTATGGTCTTGGCGCTTCATGCTACCAAGCATTAGTCTGCTCGGCTGGTAATATTTCTTTCAGTTCCACTGCTGCTTTGAGCTGGAACAAAGGAGTGGGCGAGCTCACATATCTAAAGTGATTCCTATGGCAAGCTGTTTAACAACTAATGCCATAGTGACTCAGGCTGCAGAGTGAGCAGGGGTTTTTCCTGTCTCTCTCTACTTCTGCACTGCATTAATGGAGGCACATGCATTGATTTGGTTCTCTTTGTTCACGTGACTGCTTTTAGGCGCGGACTCTGAGTTCCGCAGCTGACATTTTGTCGTGCACTATAGTTTTTGGTGCTTCATGCTAGCAAACACTAGTCTGACCAACTAATAATTATTATTATTCTTTCAGCTCTGATGCTGCTTTGAGCTAGAACAAATAGTGGACTCTGTTCTTTAGAACTGTGTGAATGAGTTCACGTGTAAGAGAATTGTCTTATGACAAGCTATTAATGCTCACCATGGTCAGCCTACTTCATATGATTGATGCGGCGCTTATGCTACCAACACTCGCTTCACATGACTGGCTGCACTACGTGATAGCACGCTTCATGCTACCAAGCAGTGATTTACATTACTAATTACTCTGTTCTTGTCAGCTCCGCTGTCGCATTGAGCTGGAACTTTTGCATGAATGTGGGCAACCTTTAAGTGCGTTTGTCTCTCTGTCAGCTGTTCCACCGCTTGTTGCGTTTCGGACTGATTTTTACCATTCTCCGTGCCTTAGCTTTCAGAGATCGAGAGGATAGCCCTAAGGCCATTGGTGTAGGGTCTATCTCGACATCCAAGCTCCCACTTCTGTGGTTGGCGCTGGCTTGACTGATTTTAGGATATATTTCCTGTTTCAGAGGTTTTTCCCGCAACTCAGGTATTTCGAGTAGACCGTAGACTTATAAGTGCATTACCGCCACCTATCTCTCAAGTGGACCATTGACACTCTTAATTGAGATTATAGATAGTGTCAATGGTCCATTTGAGAGATAGGTGGCGGTAATGCACTTATAAGTCTGCGATCTGCAGTAAAGCAAGAAGAAGAAGAAGACGCGTCAGGCGCCGGCAGTTGAACGCACTCAGGATGCGCTCTGGACAGTTTGGACATTGCAGTGAAAATCAGAGATAAAATCAATATAAATACTGTTCAATTTCTTGCACAGACCGATCATTTTGTGTCTTTACACATCAATGTATCGTCATGAGCCACAGGGTTTAATTTGGTTTTGTTTGTGTATGTTTTTTGACTCTCAAAGCCATGATTCCCATCCACTTGCTATATAAGACTGACAGACTGCAACGGTTTGAATTAAAAATCTTCTTTTGTGTTCTACTGAAGAAACAAAGTCACGTACATCTTGGATACCCTGGGGGTAAGCAGATTTTCATTTTCGGGTGAACTGTCCCTTTAAAGTAACAATTACAGGTTAGGCTACTACTTTTTACAGTGTACATGTTTCACATTTAAATATTTAATTGCTTGTGTGTACTTATGTTGGACTTGTTTTTTGATTTCATGTGGGTTTAAATATGAACTTTCAAGGGTCTTTAATAAAGACTGTAACATGTAGTCGTGTGTTTACAAATGGGAGCTGCAGACACAGGGTGATTAATGAGACAGTGTGCAGCTAATTAGGACAGTGATTTAGTCATTATTGAGTGTGTGTTACAGCTGGAAGGAGCAGGAGGACTCTGGCTTGGTTACAGTGTCACCTCTGTGTGGGGAGCAGGAGAGCAGCAGCAGCAGCTGGACCATCGTAAAAGGTGATTTTTTTCTTCTTGATATCTTGCCATTAATAAACATGAATGATTTCTCACAAGTATTTAAAAAATAATAATTTTATCAATCCGGGAAAATATTCCAGAAAAATTTATAAAAATAGGCTATCACAATCATTTTTTCCCATATATTGATATTTATCATGATATTCATTTACCATTAATGGGGAAGGAAATGCTTTCCACGTGTTTTTTTAGACTTTGAGAATGAAAGTAAACATAACTTTGTTCACAATTAAATTCCACAGAGGAGCTACGTTTAAAAGATGGGGTATGTATTTTTCAAAAACGGTTTAGAAAACTGAGTCGGACCAAGTACCAAAACAAACTTGTAGCCAATCAGCAGTAAGGGGCGTGTCTACTCATGATGTGGAGGAGAGAGAGCGCTCAGTGCACCGGACGGACATTAGCCGAGATAGATATGTATTTTTCAAAAACGGTTTAGAAAACTGAGTCGGACCAAGTACCAAAACAAACTTGTAGCCAATCAGCAGTAAGGGGCGTGTCTACTCATGATGTGGAGGAGAGAGAGCGCTCAGTGCACCGGACGGACATTAGCCGAGATAGAGATGGCGGATAAAAAACAAAAGAGGAAAATGTCTGCGGAACAAAACAAGGGTTACGATAAGGCAAGAAGTAGGACCTGTGTAAATTTTGGATCAACTTTCCAGCGCTGGAGAGAACTTTTGCTTGAATATGCTCGTGTGTCGTGTTTGCTTGTTTGTTCATCTGCAATCTTGTCGTTCCCTTCAGGTATGATAAAGACACATTAATTTCCACACCCTATAAGCCTGGAGCGTCTAAACCTCCTCCACTGTCTGTTTCAAGCGTCAGCTCCCAAAGTGTGTCCGAAAAGTAAGATAATATGTTTAATACAGCAGATAATAATACAGCAGATTCCGCCATAATCGTTGCCTGGGTTGTGTATGTGTGGGGTGGAGCTATCAAAATAGGGGTGAGACCCTTTTGGGGTAGGGGCGTGTTTGTTTTGGTGATTTCAAATGTCAACACTGGCTACCAGAAATAATTTGCCCCACCTTTAATTTAGGGCCCCATGAAATGCATTTTATTTTTCCCTAAGTTCTGTGTTTTCCATTTGATTTATTATGTATTCTGTGTTTTATAATTCAGTACAAATTTATCATAAAAAATGGCGTCTAGTGAAATGAATTAATAAAACTTTAACAATTTAATCAATCTTAAAATGTAATCAAATGAAAATCAATTTATAACAAAAAAATTGCATTTTAATTTTATCAGATAAGATGCTGCACAACATAAAAAATTATCTTGGTTGTATGATATACCTTAAAAAGAATAATATTATTATTACTTTGAGAATTGCATTTTAGTATACAGTAGTAATATATTCAGTCATAATTTTAAGTAAAACCAGACTTTTATTTTGACGTTTTGTCACGAAGGTCTTACAGTCTTAGTTTTAGTTTCAGCATGTATTTGACCGTAATTTTTCTCAAATTTGTAAGGGTTTTTATTATTTATTAGCTCTAAAAAGGGGAATATTTATGACGAATTATAACTGGTAATGATTCATAATAAATATTTAGATTATATCTTCGAATTAACTGTAGCAGAATCAATATTACAATTATTTGATCTGTCCGTCCACCGAGCAGACAATATAATCATTTATCAATTCAAGGAATGTTTATTTTTCTGGCCACGGAACAATAAACTGTCCTTCTTTGTGCAGTGCTCGCAGTAATCTAGCAAAATGTAGCAAGGGTTCACACATTCATTGACTTCGAACTGTGAGCAGCAAACAGAGACAATCCGTTGTGAATATAAGGGATTTAATAAATGAAACTATATCTAACAAATAACTAACTAAAACATATATACACAGAATGAAACAAAGTAAGGAAAAGAGAGAGAATAGAAAAGAATGGCAGTATTTCACAGCACTTAACCACAACCTTTGAAAATCATAAAA
>NW_015506272.1:8658-11038 GCF_001515645.1 Sinocyclocheilus grahami | reverse complement strand
AAACAAACATTTGGAATAGATTAAACCAAAGATACATACATACACCTGAATATCAGTGTTTTATGGCTTTAACTAATACAAATAACGAGTGGTAACTCAGCTAATCTAATAGGGAAACGTACAAACAACACATGCAATATACCAGATATATTTGTAGAGTATAATAGAGTAACGGTCTTTATGTGTGTGTGTATTTGTGTGTGTGTGTGTGTGTGTGTTAGTTTACTTGGCCAGCCAGGCCCATCGGGGTCATTTACAGCTCTTTGGGAATGTGTTTGAAATCAGATTGGGGGCTGGTTAGAATCTCCTTGACGGCGAGGAACCATTTGGCAATTTAAAACCCCTATACAAACGTAAAGTCTCTGACCAGAACTGTAATTTATATGCAAATGTCAAAAGGCTAAAAGGGTCCCTTAAGCCATAAACACCCAAAGATCATGCATGATTCTACGCAGACGCTACAAATTAAACTGCATAAAGCTGGTGAAGTGACTCTCAGAGCAGCTCTTGAGATGAAGTGCATGTAATATATGTGTGTGTACTTTGTATATTTATTATGTATATATAAATACACACACACGCATGTATATATTTAAGAAAAATGTTACGTTTATATATTAAATATATTTATACATGATATAATTTATATGAATATAAATATATACATGTGAATACATGTAAATATTTTCAAAATATATGCTGTATGTGTGTCTTTATATATACATAATAAATATACCCAGTACACTCACATATATTATGTGTGTGTGTGTGTGTATGTATTTATATATGTAGAGGGGAATATATATTAATTATCAGTAGACATTTTAGACAGCATCAGCCCTCCATTCATTCAAGGTGACCCTAATATATTCAAGATTCCAGCAACTGCCCTTGTTCTCTTTCTCACATTCTGTTCACACAATGATTTTTTTCTATAGTTTGTGCATGCCATTTTGTGAAAATGCTGATACAACAGGGTAAGTTTCCATTCAAAATTTTCTTTTTGGGGTGAGCTGTCCTTTTAATTTTGATGATGAAGAATGTTATAAACACTTGGCACTTTTTTTAACATAGAAAACATAAAATACAGGAAAATGAGGATTCATGTGGCTGAATATAACACGGTTCATTATGAGAACATGTTCAGCTTTATCACTATCACTTTGTGTCTCTGCAGTACTTGTGAGTCAGGAGAGGCTGAAGAACAAAACCTGTGATACATGAATTACCCAGAAAAACTTCTTTGAGTTTTATTTCAATGACTGTTTGTGTCCCCATTTGTGATGCAATAGATTTTCAGGACAATAAATGAATGCTATTTGATTTGTTGAGTTACAGAAAGAAAGATGTTTGACGCAGAGGAATCAGAATTGCAACTGAACATAGAATCAGTGATTTTGGTACATTTGCACTATATCAAAAATGTTTGAAATAATAAAAAAAATAGATTGAGCAGGCATGCCACTTTTGATTTAATATGGTGTGTATGGAAAGAGATCAGCCAGATATAGCACACACAGATGGTATCTTGACTGTACATTTTTGGTCATTCCAATGTCCTGTAGCTGTTATTATACAAATAATTATACAGGTATTAGCATCATAATGCCGTCACACTTTATTTTAAGGTCCAATTTTCGCTATTAGCAAACCATTAACTACAACTTTTGCCTCAAACTCCTAATTTGGTGCCAGTGGTGGAGGTAACGAATTACAACTACTCACGTTACTGTAATTAAGTAGTTTTTTTCGGGTACTTGTACTTTTTTGAGTATATTTTTAAAGCTGTACTTTTACTTGTACTTAAGTACAAATTAAGCAAAATAATCTACTTTGTTACTTTTAAATCATAGTTCGTTACTGAGTACGCCCACAATTTGAATTGATATTCAAACCTTTGACGGCCCTTCAGTAGCCAATAAAGATATCCGATATCCGAGAGAGTGAGGAAGCTCAGCGTGATTTATGGACTCAAAGTTTGGAGAAACAAACTACATGGTAGTGTTATCATTTATCTACCGAATATACACAGATACAAGCTGCATCTCACTCTCTACTCTCCAGTGAGTTTGACACGCATCCGCCTCCTGTCGATTACAGAGTCTGAATGGCGGGATTGCAGGTATTCCGCATAATTTTAATCATTCCCGCGCAAATGTTGCGAGCGCTTTATTGTAGCTATAACATAAGAACACAGTCGTGTAATCGCAGAAAACTGGACGTGAGTTCTCAAATAGGCCTAACTTATACAAATGAACTGCCTGTCCTCTCACTCCGATATTGCTTGTGCGCAGACTGTGTGCAGTCGCGATCTCTCCGTGCTTTTAAAGTAGAAATTATTTCTCTTTGCTCCTGGATTAAACTTTGTCAAAAGTTATCA
>NW_015506272.1:8225-8465 GCF_001515645.1 Sinocyclocheilus grahami | reverse complement strand
CAGTGAGTTTGACACGCATCCGCCTCCTGTCGATTACAGAGTCTGAATGGCGGGATTGCAGGTATTCCGCATAATTTTAATCATTCCCGCGCAAATGTTGCGAGCGCTTTATTGTAGCTATAACATAAGAACACAGTCGTGTAATCGCAGAAAACTGGACGTGAGTTCTCAAATAGGCCTAACTTATACAAATGAACTGCCTGTCCTCTCACTCCGATATTGCTTGTGCGCAGACTGTGT
>NW_015506272.1:4043-7875 GCF_001515645.1 Sinocyclocheilus grahami | reverse complement strand
CACGCCTGATCGATGAAAATCCTACTGGAAATTGTATTGGCTGTAAGTGAAATGCACCAGAAAGTCTTTCAACAAACAAAGATGGAACTTTAATTTCTTTACAATGTAAGTTTATGCTAGAAATGTTTTGGAATGGGATATTTGTCTGATTTGATTTTGTACATATAAATATCCTAGTCTGCCTAACTGCATCACTACATTGTACAGTAATTCAATATAAAAGCCATCTAATGTTCCATTTATCTAAATAAATAGGCCTAACATAGGGGAGAGCGGGCACAAAGTAACACTTTTTGACTTTCTCAAATTGTGTAAATCCACATGGGGTTCAGAGTATAATTTTTTTTTATCCACAGTAATTTCACACTGGTCTAGTACAAATATGTCGCTTTGTTTCATAATTACAGTGTATACGTTTTTCTTTATTTACCCTCAAAAATTGGAAGTGAAATGTGACAACATGCCCCATAGGTGGGGTACATTGTAACAGCTGAGGGGCACGTTGTAACATGACCATATGACAGCTTAAAATGTTATCTGATCTAATGAAAAAATATACAAGACAAACTAAAATATTTTGTCAATAAAATAAAATTATTTATTTCAAGTAAAATAATGGCTTTTAAGAATTAAAAATAATCTGATTTTGGAGTTTGACAATGAACACATTGCAACCATGCTTGGGACGGCCCACACAAACGAGCCAAAATGCTTTACATGTCTTGAAATAATAATTTCTTAACATTAAACATTGACTGTCAGTCTTTATTCACCTGTTTCTCGTTGTTTATCATTAAAATGTATTAAAGTAAATAGTGTGAATTACATCGCTAATGTCATAGAATAGCACGGCAGGGTACATTGTAACGCAGTGTTACAACGGGCCCCATCTGCGCAAGTGGAATTTAAAACCGGTTACTGTCTTCTGATAATTAGCGAAGCATTAAAAAATAATCTAAACTGATAAATAACAGATTGGAGATTAAAATAATAGCAGATTTGTCTAATTTTAAATGAGTAATAAAAACTGAGATGAAAAATTTACTTAAGCCAGAAATATAATTTTACTATGGTAAAATAAAATTTTGGTGCACTTTTTTTCTCTATATAATGTTGATATGGTAACTAGTAAATGCTGTAAATTTGGTTATGCTAGCATGTGTGGAAATATTTAAACCACGTGTGTTACAACTTACCCCACGTTACTGTGTGCCCCGCGATGGCTCTTAAATCACTGCTTATAAAAATTCAGTGTTGTCATATTTCGAATACCTCAACTCAATTGAGGTCATTAGTTTTATAATTTTATTACTGAATGTGTACTTGTCTTTTTTTTTTTTGCAAATTCAATTGTTTGAAATCTAATTTGAAATCAAGCTTCCTTGTGCTATAAGCTTTAACAAAGTTACCCTATTTTAAAGACACAAATACACAGAATGAGCATTTTTTAATGGTAATTGATCAATATTTATATGTATGTAAATAAAAGCCTGTATTAAAATCTGTTCATCATATAAAGCAAATGTGTCTTTTTAGAAGACTTGGATTAAACCAATTTCAAAGTTTGAAATAATAAGCTTGAAATAATGATTGCCTTGAAAAAATGAATGGACAAAAATAATAAAAAATATTAAAATATCTATATGGAAGTATACAGTGGTAGTTTTGCCAATGGTATTGAAAATTAGTCGTCATGAAATCAAAAATGACCCTACTTACTTTTTAGTGCACGTTACTGGTCTTGTGGTGAACAATTAAACTGGACAAAAAATTGTCTGCCGTCATAATTTTTAATCAAAAACTGAAAATTGGACGGCTTCGGGAGAATCCTCTCAAGTCAAGTCATAACGTAAGGACTGCTGTTTCCATGTCCAAGCCTCTACTTATTTCACACGAGAATACTATCTCAACAGCCATTTATGTGCATTATTTAATTAATATTACATATTTAAGCTAAGCATTTAAACATGTGCTGTGCACACTACAGTCTCCGTGTTCACAGTGTCTCAGACACTAATATTTTAGCTGAATCACTGTCTGGCCATCTGGGATTTCAGTATGGAGATAAAGGTTAGGGCTATAATTTTCCAGTATTACATGACATCATGCATGTGTATATGTACAGTTTGTTGTTTTTTGGGGGGCGTCTGGCAGAGCATTAGGACCCAGAATCGGTGAAGCATGATGTCAGACGTAACAAGCAGATATTCTTAGCCACTCCTATCCAACCGTGAATCTGCTATGAGCAAGAGGTGGAGTGGAGGTGCACCACAATAAAACCCCACCCTTTATTCAATATTCCGTTTCACTTGGAAATACATCAAAACACTGAAGTCAGTTGCAACTTCCGGTTCACGGGTACTTTGATATTGATATTTATATATAAGGTAGTGAAATTAGAAATTCCTGTATCATGACCACTAATTCACATACTTTGTCAATAGGATAAAAATACTAAAAATAACTAGTAACTAAAAATAACTAGTAACTAGTACTCTGAGTAGTTTTTGAGAGGAGTACTTTGTACTTTTACTTAAGTACTTTTTTGACACTTTTTTGACAGTACTTTTACTTGTAATTGAGTATTATTTCAGCAATGTAACAGTACTTGGACTTACGTACAAATTTTCAGTACTCTTTCCACCACTGCTGTGAAGTGACAAGAAATTGTGCAAAATTAATGTACCATGTCCATAAAAACGTGCACGCTCATGCAAATACAATGATACAAATAAATACAAAATTGCACTATGTATACTGAATAGATAAATAATATGGTATAAAACCACATTAATTCACATCATAATAATGGTTCAAGTATTATAGCAAAAGTGTGTCAAGTACAAACTATACAAAAATATAATTTGTACAAGAAGTGGGAAAGTGAACATGAGTATGTGCCGTTTAATATTCACCAAACATTTCATTCAAATATCCACTTAATCTGAAATTTTTGGCTACCTTTTTGTGGTATAAATGCTACAGCCTCTATAATTTTATATACATATTTTTTTTTTCTTCCATGATATTTGGGGGAGGTGGCACAACAATACAATTTTGCTTAGGGCACCCATTTGGCCAGCAGCGGGCCTGGTCCCAAGCATCGGGTCATAGGCTACTGTCGAGTCCTGCTAATATATCAGCTTCTCAGAACAGCTCGATTCACAGTAAATGAACCATGCATTATTAGACGCTGAAACACTGTATGAACTACACTCTGAAACCGGTAAAGCATATATTTATGTAATTACATCGTGCCATAGAAGTTTATCGTTTACATGATTTAAAATAGTTGTTCATTTATTTCTGACCCATCACTCTAAAACCATGTTCACTCCTCTGAACAGAAGAGTACAAAGATCACTGTTTCATACGGTGGCCGAGAGAGCTCAACGCACTGCAACTTAAGAAAACACATGCAAATTGAAAAAACACCAGCAAATTAAGAAAACATCTTCATCAGTTTGACAACACACGCGCTGCAAATCCTCACAACACATGCAAATGAAGAAACGCGCTGCCAATCCTCACAACACATGCAAATGAAGAAACGCGCTGCAAATAGCACGAACCACAACGGAAATGTTTCAAGGGGACCCAAAAAAGTGACGGACCCGGCTGGGATTTGTTTTGTGCAGTGGCTTTTTTTTTTAGTTTCTGCTAGTGATTCCTTTTTTTTAATTTATTTTTATTATTGAAGATATAACATTCACAGGGGATACAGTCATAGCAATAAATTACATACACAACCAGAATACAAAACAATAAATATATAAAGAATAATAAAAATGAAAGATAAACAGAACAAAAACAAATAAATAAAAAGTTAAAC
>NW_015506272.1:0-2910 GCF_001515645.1 Sinocyclocheilus grahami | reverse complement strand
AAAAGATGTTTAACTTTTTATTTATTTGTTTTTGTTCTGTTTATCTTTCATTTTTATTATTCTTTATATATTTATTGTTTTGTATTCTGGTTGTGTATGTAATTTATTGCTATGACTGTATCCCCTGTGAATGTTATATCTTCAATAATAATAAATAAATAAATAAATAAGGAATCACTAGCAGAAACTCAAAAAAAGCCACTGCACAAAACAAATCCCAGCCGGGTCCGTCACTTTTTTGGGTCCCCATGAAACATTTCCGTTGTGGTTCGTGCTATTTGCAGCGCGTTTCTTCATTTGCATGTGTTGTCAGGATTTGCAGTGTGTTTCTTCATTTGCATGTGTTGTGAGGATTTGCAGCGCGTGTGTTGTCAAACTGATGAAGATGTTTTCTTAATTTGCTGGTGTTTTTTCAATTTGCATGTGTTTTCTTAAGTTGCAGCGCGTTGAGCTCTCTCGGCCACCGTAGTTTCAGGCCGCCGGACATTATGTTCCATATTGAGATCGAACGGTGAACAGACAACCAGTTGGTTTCCATACCTTCCTCAGACTCCCGTCCCAACAAAGCATCAACCGGAAGGTGCGGTTGTGTACCAAACAACATATAATACGGGGAGTATCCCGTGGAGGAGTGGGGCGTCACGTTATAAGCATACACTAATTCCGGCAAGTGTTCAGGCCATCTCTTCTTCTTGTCGGAGGGTAGCGAGCGCAACAGGTCATGTAGAGTGCGGTTAAACCGCTCACAGTGGGGATTCCCTTGCGGATGATATGGGGTTGTCCTCGACTTTCGCACCCCATACAACCCGCAAAGTTCCGCAATGACTGCGCTCTCAAAGTTTCTCCCCTGGTCGGAGTGCAGTCTCTGCGGCACCCCGTACTTGAGAAACCACTCTTTCAGGAGCACCTTGGCGGTGGTATCCGCCTTCTGGTCACGTGTGGGGAACGCCTGACAAAACTTAGTGAAGACATCCGTCACCACCAGAACATTTTCTCGACCATCAGAGGCAGGCTCCAGAGTGGTAAAATCAACAGCGACCACCTCCAGTGGTTGGGAAGCCAGAAAAGGGGTCCAGGAAACCCGAATCTTAGGCTGCGGCAACTTAGCAAGCACACAGCGATGACAATTCTTCACCCAGGTGTCTACAGCTTCATGCATTCCTGCCCAATAGCACCTTGGCTTGAGCAAGCTCAGTGTTCTATCAATTCCCTGGTGTCCCATTTGATCATGAACACTCCGCAGCACTGGCTCAACCAAGCAAGTGGGAAGTAACAGCTGTTGACGCTCGCCTAGGAATACATCATCTACTACGCGATACAGTAATCCTTCATCTTCCTTGATCTTACCCCACTGTTTAAGCAATGACCGCACTTGTCAGGGCAGTCCCCTTCTCTCACGGGCTGAGGGCTTCTTTCGGCCACACCAAAACTGCTTCAGTAGTTTTAGGAAAGGATCCGCATCTTGAAAACGACAAAGCTCCTCACCCAGGTAACCAGGTAACGTCGGAGTGTTTCCAAGGGCAGAGTCTGGTCTAACTTTCCCCTCGGTAAGCTCCCCTAGCGAACACTGTAACACTGTAAGATCTGGGCCTATGGCTGTTCCCCAATGTAGCTCACTACAAATGGCCACACAGCCATCACAGTCAGTATCTTCAGCCACTTCAAGCACCTCATCCAACCCTGGCCTCCGGGAGAGAGCGTCAGCTGCTGTATTACAACGACCCGGTCGGTAGCAGATCTCGAAATTAAATACAGCTAGTTGGGCCGCCCACCGCTGCCCCACTGCTCCCAGCTTCGCCGTGTTAAGGTGACAGAGCGGATTGCTGTCAGTGAGAACAGTGAACCGAGACCCCAGTAGATAGCCCCTGAACTTCTCTACTACAGCCCACTTTAGGGCCAGGAGTTCCAGTTTCATGCTGCTGTAGTTGCGGTCATTGCGTTCGGCACCTCTCAGCCTCCTACTTGCATAGGCAATTACTTTCTTCCTCCCATCCTGAAGCTGGTAAAGGACAGCACCCAGGCCCAAATTACTGGCATCTGTCTCCAACACGAATGGAAGGGAGAAGTCGGCATATCCCAGTACTGGAGCACAGGTCAGCTCCTTCTTGAGATGCTCAAATGCCTGCTGGCATTCCGATGTCCAAGAGCCTTGAAATAGCTTGTCACCCTGGGACCCACTGCCCTATTTGGTGCACAAATTTACAATGTCATGCAAAGGTCCGGCCACCTTGGAGAAACCCCCGATAAATCGCCGGTAATAACTGCAAAATCCCAAAAAGGACCACAGTTCCTTCACTGTGCAAGGCACTGGCCACTGCACTACTGCACTGACTTTGTCGGGGTCAGGACCTACCCCTTGGGCCGAAACTTGGTGTCCTAGAAACCTTACCTCTGCTTGGAGAAAGTGGCATTATTCCACTTTAATCTTTAACCCTGCTTCCCTCAGCCGGCAAAATACCGTTTCAAGTCTAGACAGGTGTGCCTCGAATGAACTCGAATAGACCAAAAGATCATCCAAGTAGACAAGAACCATCTGGAACACCAAATCCCCCATTACAGCCTGCATGAGTCTCTGAAATGTTGCCGGTGCGTTACAGAGACTGAACGGCATCCGCACATATTCATACAGTCCGAATGGCGTGACAAAGGCAGTCTTATACTGATCTTTCTCGTGCATTGCTACTTGGTGATAGCCACTCGCCAGATCTATGGTTGAAAACACTTGGGCATTACACAGTGTGTCTAGACTCTCGTCTATCCTCGGCAGGGGAAATGCATCACGCTGGGTCTTTGAGTTCAGTTTCCGGTAGTCTACGCACAGCCACAGACTTTCGTCAGTCTTCCTGACTAGGACCACTGGGGACACATACGGGCTTGAGCTTTCCTTAATAACCCCCTTCTTCAGCAATC
>NW_015506271.1:352435-352970 GCF_001515645.1 Sinocyclocheilus grahami | reverse complement strand
ATACTGCTAAAAGAAAAAAACACAAGAAATGCTATTTATGTATTAAGATTTTCAGCTAAGTTTAATGGTGCAACAGAAAAATATTTAGTAGTGCAAAAGTCGATTTATATCGCAACAAACTTTCACACAGCTGGTGCATCTGGCACCTAGCAACGATGCAGAACACCCTACCACCTAGCAAGTTAGCAACCACTCAGCATAGTGCAGAGGAAAATCACCTATAACTTGGGAAAACGTAGAAAGGCAGAGCATGTCATGTTAATGGCCATTGATTGCCTGAAAGTTTGAGCTTTGTAAAGATCACTAAACGTAATCTTTTCTTAAGGGAAGAGAGACTGACTAACATTGAGTCTTTTGTAGTCTTGCCCCCCTCCTCTACTGCAATAATGGGCACCTGTTGATCTCAGCCCCCTTATGGAGACGCTCAGGCTGCCAAGAGCAGATAGAAGAACATCCTTATGATCATGACATAATACCTGTTCAACCCCTCCCCCTCCACACCACAGAGTCTGATCACAACACACGGTTTGTGTAT
>NW_015506271.1:352060-352425 GCF_001515645.1 Sinocyclocheilus grahami | reverse complement strand
CTGAGGGTGGGAGCAAAGTGCCCATTCATACATTCCTTCACCATCACAATCAAAACAATGCAGCCCGCCAAATAAACGACCTTGAAATTATACCCCTCATGGTCAGATATTTGGAGCAGAACTATAACCGAAAGCCATCCAAAATGCTTGTTGTTTATGTCGATTTATGTTTGGAAAAAAAAGAGGTTGAGGATTAAAGTAAAATGTAAGCTAGTAATGTAAGATACAACAAATAACTAAACTTTTATTTATAATTCCATTTGATTTTTTCCCAAGTTTGGGGTTTTACATGTTTTTTCACATTCTAATGGTTTGATTACTATTAGGGATGCACCGATACTGGTATCGGTATCGGGCCCGATACT
>NW_015506271.1:341318-351286 GCF_001515645.1 Sinocyclocheilus grahami | reverse complement strand
TTATGTAAGTGAGGACAGCAAAATAAAGTAAACTGTGATAAATTAACTGTGAAAAAAAACTGAAGTTGAGGTTTGCATGAAGCTTGATGACAGCATGCCCAGGAGACTACAGGCTGTCATTGAGGCTAAGGGTTGCCCAACTAAGTATTGATAGTTGTGTAAATATCAAATTTTAACACTAATAGGGCCCTATGAAATTAGTTTGATGTCATAAATTCTCTGTTGTTTGTTTTCATTTTTCTGGATTCTGTGATTTGATAGAAATTCTTTGTCAAAAATGGTGGTAATCAAATAAATGCATAAAACTTTAACAATTTAATTAAACTTTCAAAGAGTCATCAAATGAATTTGTAAAATTCCTTTCATTTTTTGGCAAACAAAGTGCTGTACAGGATTACTCTTTAAATCAAAACACTGATTAGGTTAATAACTGCATTATTATTTTTATTATTGCTTTGAGATTTACATTCGACTCTATAATAGTTGAGTTTGTGTGTGTATATGATATGACAAACGTTTTTATCAAATGAAATGGTGAGATGCTGTTGAAGTGAAATCTCAGAGCAGCTCTGGAGATGAAGTTTATATGTTCATATCCTCATATAGTGAGATGGCAGATGCTGAAAACATGAAGAATGCCATATATGCTTGAGTGTGTGTAGTTGACGAAACCGTGCCATTTATTCAGAGACACGTAAAAGATACAGATCTTACATTTAGCCTAGTCTTTTTATGCGTTTTTAGTCTTTTTATTCATTTATAAGTGGCAAGGCTGCATTTATTTGTACAGTAAGAAAATACATGCCTGATTAAAGAAGGGGGTCTCAAAAATGGCCAAAACATTATTTTACTAACTTATTATGTGCTTTGCCTGTATGTCTGCTAGAATGTTAAAAAATAGCAAGTCAAAACACTAAAAAGCTAATTTTGCCTATTTGATTTATTCAATGGTGAAAAAATTGGCAAAAAAACGTTTCCGGTATTCGGCCCAGTGTTTCATTTAGTTTGGCTTCAGCCAAGAATTTTCATTTTGGTGCATCCCTAAAAATTTACAGTAAAATTGTGATATATTTTCTTCTTTTTTTTTTACAAATAAAAATACACAAGCATTAACTAAATACAACATGCACTACACTGTAATGTAATGTAAAAACATTATAATAACTGGCTCACAGTAGAGTAATGTGTTGAATTAGGATAATGCTAATAAGCTTCATTTTTTTTTCAAAATATAAGTTCTTATTTCTGTGCAAAATGAACAGGCACATGTTGATTTTTTTACCCTTTTACACATTTTTTGATGCAAAGTGGGTCACACACGCTGGCATGCGAGCAATGTTTGCATTTGCATTATCTCATTATGCAGAAAAGTGTCAGGAAGACATGTGCAGAACTACACAGGAACTACACAAAAAAGGAGAACGTTATAATTTGCTAAATATGCTCAAAGGAATCAGCATGAACAGCTAGCAGAGATGTTGCATTATTTATGGCCTGCAGTACTGCAGCTGCTGTGCAGGAACGGATGACAGGAACAATGCTGGAAGCTGTCAGCAACTCATATAGGCCTACTGCACATGCAGTACAGATACTCACACATTCCTTGCAATTGCCTTTTTTTCCATTCCTGCACACACATCCACACAACACTGGCTCAACAGACAAGTTCCTGCTTTGGTATGGGAACACATATGGGAAAATACTGCATTTTAAGCAAACATGCACATTCTGTCCTGAGTGATTCCTCTCATTCTGCACACACAGAGTTTGGTAAATTGTAGAGAACTTAAGTAGTGTATAGAGAACTGAAATGAAACATCACAATAGTGTCCAATAGTATCAGTCCACAGAGAGAGTACTGCAAAGGCACCGATATAGTTTAAGCAAAATTAAAGATCGACAATATATTGTACAAAATCTGACTGAAACAAAGTTTGTTTGGAGTTAATTTTTGGACTTTGAAACAGCTTGCCAAGTGAACTTTCTGGAAAAGTTTGCTCCGGCTGGTAAACACCTTTGAACTACCATTAGTCTGTAGTAATTGTGTGTTGGTCAGTGTGCTCCACCGTCTTTAACAAGGAATTCTTAAATTCATTTCTTATGTTCAGTCTGTCAGGGTCAAACACAAGAAAAAACATGAACACACTGGAGTGCTGCTTTATAGTAGATCTTGAGGTTGTAATTCTAATTGAAAGCGACAATGACACTTTTCTTCATGTGTTTCACTATAAAGCTGCTTGCTTTAAAGCGATCTACTGAATAAAGTGATAGTGTCGAATTGTATAGTGATCCAAACATATACAGTTAACTTTCTTAACTGCTGTTTTCTCACCACAGTCATTTTTGCTGTGTGTTTGTTAACAGAGGAAAGAGCAGTTTGGGGGCGCCATCGGGATGTTCGCTAACAGTATACCTGTGTATCCAGAACTTTTTTTACTTCCAGTGGTCAGGTATTTCATAAAGTTCACCACTGTCCATGGCAAGGGTGTATATTAGTCCAACACGTTTATGTATTCCGTATCACACTGCGAACTTAATCTCTCGTTTAATACATGTGCTTATTTTTTCCCAAACCAATTAAGTGCAAACTCACAAAATTTCCCCATCTAATGTGAAAATTACCTCAGTAATATTGTTCAACTTTAATACATTGGCTTGATTTTTTTGCACTTTGCAGTGGATTATTTATTAAGAATAAAAGATACATTTGTAAAATAATTTCGATTTCAATTCTATTTCTATTAAAAATTATATTTCATGTCCAGATATTTCAGGAGTAACTAGCTTATTTATCATTCTGTGTGTGAACAATGTAATATTGAGTCGATTGTTGGCTAACAATGTGAAATGCTGATAGCCATAGCAACATTTTACGTTGAAAAATGAACGACAACAGCCAAGCGATAGCTACTTCCAACCAAATATTAGATATGTTTAGTAAACCGGTCACTAAAATTTTTTATTTTTTTTTAATTTATACACATTATATTAAACAATGTAATATACATATAAGGCTTGTGTGAGCAACTGCATGTTGAAAAAAACAGCATATGCTGGTTAAGTATGTTTTGACGCTGGGATGCTGGTTTAAGCTGGTCATGTGCTGGTCATGTGCTGGCAAAGGACCAGCATAAACCAGCAAAAAGACCAGCACAAACCAGCATCAAAACATACCTAACCAGCATATGCTGTTTTTTTTCAACAGGGAGAGGAGAGACAGACTCCTATCAACCCATTAGAATTAGGGATGGTCGTATCGATCCAAAGTATCGATACTGACGCGAGTATCGAAAGTATCGATACTCAAACAAAAAATATCGATACTAAGGTGCGTTTTATTTACCAGTGGTTTTGTTTATTTAACAAAAAGAATAATAATAATAATAAATGCGTACAATAAGCATTGAATTGGACGAATAACCTTTTTGTTAGCGAGTAATTGTGTAGGATATAACTATTTTCCTGCTCATCTGAACACACAAATGTTGCAAGACAGAACCAATTAATCACAGAGCATTCACTCACTGCTGACAGTGCATTCAAACAGGGCTGCGTTTCCCAAAAGTATCATAAGAAAGCATTAAAGCTTTTGGGAATGGCAGCCCTGAACAATGTTTATCAGAGGACAGAAAAAAAAATAAATAAATAAAACGTTTGAGTTATTTCACAATAAACAAATTGAAATTGTAGCCTACATAGTTTGTGCAATTACAATTATTTAAATTGAACGTTGAAAGATAATATTGATCATGTTCTATTCTGTAATGTTAATAGAAATCATACACCGTCAGAATAAAAAAAAGTTGCAGTTTATGCATGCAACAGCCATTCACTGGCAGTCCCTAATGGCAGTACAAAATATTGCACTAAATCAAAAGTTCAAATGTTACAAATAAGTTAGAATGTTAATGTTGTAATACTGGTAGCACTAATATAAAAATGTGATGATATGCGTTACAAAAAAGTAAAAATTTTGAAATACGTTTATGGTTGTATTTGATCTCAGTATTACTATCAATGTTGTATAAGGGTTGTTTATGCATAATAGTAACCCTAGAATGTGATCAAACAGTTTAAAATAGCTGGGCTAAGATATATAACAATTTTTAAGACTGCAGAAATATGTTAATTCCGTATACACATTATCCCACATTACACAATACAATTGTGACTGACCATAAAATACTATTTTTCACACACTTTTCCAAAAAAAAAAAAATTTGATTGATTATTTCAAAGGTTTACTAATGACACATCATTTGGATATTTTTCATGTTTGGGAAAAATTTGGGATTAAACAGGTTAAAATGCGTTTTAAACAAAGTTAAGTGGTTGTCATTACCCATTTTACTCTTGGTAATTTAATAATCTAATAAATTTCATAATTTAAAAAAAAAAAGTTTAGTGGTATAAGTTTAGAAGTATCGAATCGGTATTGATATCGACGATACTGCCTTGAAAAATATCGGTATCGTATCGAAAACAAAATAAGGGGTATCGCCCATCCCTAATTAGAATGTGTTAAGTCACATAAGTTACCTCTGTCTGTGTGAAGAGACCAGCTTTGAATTAAGTTTAATTAACCAGCAAGTTGTTTAGTACGGTGTTAGGACATTATAAAAAAAAATTAAAAAAATACACATTTCTCCTTCATCAGCCCGCTTTTTCTATGAGCTTGCAGGGCTTCCTCATCCCAGTCTGAACGTTCGATTAAATGCCCGCGAAAATTAGTGCAACTCATTTGTATGTTTTGAACAGTTCGATTCGGTTCATAAACCTCTAGCATCCAAGCATCGCCAGTCATTCTTGAGAAGTGGGACAAAACAGGGTGCAAAATTGAAAAAATAAAACCTTGTACTCAGACAAATGAAACTACATTTATGTATCTTATATGTACTAAGCTACTGAGCTATGCTTTGATACAACCTCCCAACTTTTCTCTTTTTTAACAAAATGTGTTTTTTTTACCTTGGACTGTGTAATATAATTTCAACTATCTTTAACAGCATTCAAGATGTTTTTAACATTTCAAAACACATCCTGGTGTTAGCAGACAGATTACACTTTCACACGTGACCAACAATTGCACAACAAATATAAAATATCATAATGAAATATTATCAAAATATTCAACTGACGGAGTTGAATCAAATACATTGAATCAGTCAATTACTGTATTAAAACAAACAGTGAGTATGTTATTGTTTATAAAGCTTTTATTCAAGAGTCACATTTAAGTATTTTGATATATCATTGGAACACAAGATCTTATGGTGGTGACATCTGACGGTGTCGACAAATTTGACATTTCTTTCACAGAACCAATGGAGTTCATGTAGTAGCCATTTTATTTTTTTCTGTTGCTAACGGAACCTGCTTCATAGGATTGAAAATATTCTAAAACTAAAACTTATCAGAGCCTGTCTGACACTGATGTACTCTGCAGAGGTGAACTGTGGCAAGGGGGTCCAGTTTAGAGTGACAGCTGCCCCTGATATTCCCTGATTTTATTACATTTTATTGAATGTCTGACGGTGTTGACAAAAAGTGGGGACGCAACTTTAAAATCTTATGAAACATGCATGTGTCATTAAAAAACAACCTTGCTTTGATAGGAGATATTATTAAGTGTTGCTTTTGATAAAACAAGCTATTTTTCATCATTAATTTTTTTTTATTGCATATGAATGATTGAACCCTTCTCTGTGGAGAAGGTGGATTGATGTAGTGTGAGGACATTAAAGGGGTCATATGATGCTTTTTTTAAAGATCATTATTTGGTGTATCAGAATATGTTGACATGCTTTAATGTTCAAAAAAACACATTCTTTTTCAAATACTGTACATTATTGTAGGTCCTCTATGCCCAGCCTCTCTCAAACGCTTCGTTTTCTACAAAGTCCCTCCTTCCGACAAGCGCAGTCTGCTCTGATTGGCCAGCTGACCCAGTGCATTGTGATTGGCCGAACACCGCAAGCACTCGTCGGAAATGTAACGCCCCTTACCATAATCACGAGCTTCATCTTTCAAAATAAATGTAAAGACAGCCCGAAAGGGGAACAGAGTCGCGTGACAGACACAGTGATTAATATGTGTTTGCAGTACACAAGCCACGGTTAAAACAGCTGAATCCACTGTGATGTGACCCTGTCTCTCTCTATCTCTCTGGGGCTGCCTGTGACAAACTGCAGGAAAAGTCTCTGCTGCTCTGCATCAAAACTGCTCAGCACCTCAAACAGGAACCGCACTGCACGGCTACAGACACAACCAAATCTGTCATTTATACAGCCAGGGATGTTACTCAAGAGTTCGTGTGACGTGTGATTACACAGAAAGAATACACTACACAACCTGAAAATCTGTTCACATTTTAAAACACAACTAAACACTTTAGTTACGGAGAGAACTGGCCATCATACACTACCAGACATCAAGTCATTGAAAATGCAAACTTGCACAAAAGCAATGCTAGGAGACAAATGAAATGAAAATAATGTTTTGTACTATCATCAGCTCTAAATATGAAACGTGTCTGATGCCCTCTGGCTGGATAGAACCAATGGCTTTGAATATGGTCAACTAGCATCAACTAGCATTAAATCCTTCAGACTGCAAACCAGGGCAAAATCCCATAGTGTATTCAGGCCTATGCAGGCATGAGTGTATACCTGTCATGTGTGTAGCCGTGGTCCGGTCTGCAGCACTCTATTAGTGTCTTCACATCCCAGGACTCTTGTTTCTGTGTAAACAGGATTCGGGACAGAAACCAAAAGATGTCTGGCGGCCTCATCTGTCCGTGAAAAGAAAACGCAACCATTTCCCACCAGTACCTTTGGATGACGGCTTGGAATGAAATGATTCATTTTAATAAAACTGAGCAAACATTGTATTTAACACAAGTGACCTGACTGTCGTGTAAATTAAATTTCATTATTGTGATTTGTGAGTGACTTTAGCTCAGTTCAGGCGCACCAGTTGGCATATTTTAGCTATGTGTTAGACTTTACACCTGCTAGAATATTAATTTAAATGCAATGTAAAGATTGCTTGTATTTAGTCCAAAATATTTTGGTCATGGTATGTTTTTCAACATTTATGAAACTCTTAAAATACAGAAACGTAAACACTCTTTCTACCAAGGGTCTGCATTTGGACACATTTAGACCCATTTAAGTACTGCTTGTACTTTACTTTTTTTTTTACAATGAAAAAGTCCATGCCCCGTTGTCTTCGCACATCAAAATCTACTGACATATTTGTTTAGAAGCATTTAGATTTCTTGTAAAAGGTTCTTGAGCTGTGCTTATTTCTCTCCTGATTCAGAAAAGATGACTGGAGAATGCAATATTATGAATAAAGGAATCAGCAGCTTAAGTTCAACTGACTTGATGGATTTATTACAAACATGCAGCTTGTAGATTATTGTGCCGTTTTGACTCCCATTCTGACGGCACCCATTCACTGCAGAGGATCCATTGGAGGTCAAGTGATAGAATGCTACAGTAAATTTGTTTTGATAAAAATAAACTCATTTACAGTACATCTCGGATGGCCTGAGGGAGAGTACATTTTCAGAAAATAACTTCTCCTTTAAGTCGTGCCAATTTCGTCAATCAAGAGACTTTTCCAAATAGGTCTAACAAGAAATTGAAAGACCAGGTCATTGAAATTCACTAATCAAATGTAAAATAATGCAAAGTCACTGTATAAATGACATCTAAATGAATCCTTGTTAAAGTCGTTAGCTCATTTTGCTCCACGCAAACTTGATCTTTGCGAGTGCTGTGCATGTGAAAAACATAACACAAGTCAACATTCCTCCCAAATTTGCAATGTGCTTTCCCACCAGAATAAAAGCTCTATGGTTGAACGTTTCAAAGCAAATAAATGAAGACAGCCATAAATATTTGCACTGTAATCTTAATGTTGTTAATAATTAATTTTAACAGTACAATAATATTAATACAAAAATGTACTATATTGTACAGAAAAAAACTTAATATGTGACCCTGGAGCACAAACCCAGTCGCTGGGGTATATTTGTAGCAATAGCATTTAAAAAAAAGTTTTCTTCCGTTTTTTTTTTTTATCTGACGAGTCGCATAACACCCTTTCCTCCTGGTCAGGAGTCAAAAGGAAGTCTCTTATGTTCTATCGTTTAGTTTCTGCAAGCTGCTTTTCTTTAAACAAGTAGGCTGTACATATTTTGCCTCAGTGTGGGTGTTTGTTTAAAAAAAAAAAAACGGAAAGAAAAAGGAAAAGAAAAAATGAAAGAGGAAGAGGAACTCTAAAGGAAGAAGTCACGATTTGTGTGGTTCTGCAGTGAGTTGATTAAAGGCCATTTTGAGTGAGAGGGTGCAGGAGGGTGAGATCAAGACAGATGGAAAGACTGCTGGCCCTCGCGCGCAGCAATCAACAGTTTCTCGCGCATGATCTCGATGCTGGAGTAATCCGGCAGTTTCAGGTAGTTCACACACGTCATCACCGACGGAAGGAAGTCGTCCGGGTTCTCCGTCGACTCGAACGTCTTCCGAACGATGGTGAGGGGAGGGTTTAAACTCCGGAATCCTGAGAAGAAAACAAAGATGGAGGCCACGTTATCTGAGAATATCTCCCTGACGGCTGATGCTCTGTGGATTGAAATGGTTCCTCACCTCCGACAGGAAGTCTGGGGCTGCCTGTGACAAACTGCAGGAAAAGTCTCTGCTGCTCTGCATCAAAACTGCTCAGCACCTCAAACAGGAACCGCACTGCACGGCTACAGACACAACCAAATCTGTCATTTATACAGCCAGGGATGTTACTCAAGAGTTCGTGTGACGTGTGATTACACAGAAAGAATACACTACACAACCTGAAAATCTGTTCACATTTTAAAACACAACTAAACACTTTAGTTACGGAGAGAACTGGCCATCATACACTACCAGACATCAAGTCATTGAAAATGCAAACTTGCACAAAAGCAATGCTAGGAGACAAATGAAATGAAAATAATGTTTTGTACTATCATCAGCTCTAAATATGAAACGTGTCTGATGCCCTCTGGCTGGATAGAACCAATGGCTTTGAATATGGTCAACTAGCATCAACTAGCATTAAATCCTTCAGACTGCAAACCAGGGCAAAATCCCATAGTGTATTCAGGCCTATGCAGGCATGAGTGTATACCTGTCATGTGTGTAGCCGTGGTCCGGTCTGCAGCACTCTATTAGTGTCTTCACATCCCAGGACTCTGACTTACTGCCACATAACAACTGATCCAGCTGTAAATGGAGAGCACATCAAAAGAAAGATTAAACTAGATACACATTTCATTGTAAAACCACCAGTTAAAAAGGTCATGACTAGCATATTTTTTCCCTGAGGTGAACTTACAGTGTTAGAAAGTACAATGCTACAACGTTAAACAGCAACTATATAATTAAATCAGAATTTGATTAATTGCATATTTTATTGATACTAAGAAGTTGACAGTTTAGTCACTGGCTTCAGTTACAAATGCATAAATGGCAATTAATGGTTTTGTAGGGCTGGGTATCGAGTTCAATACTTTTTAGGCACCGACCGAATTTCCTCGATACCATCGAGTATCGAAAAACATCTCGTCGTTCGGTACCAAATTTCGATACCTAAGGGGTTAATCTCATCAGTGTCAGTGAGCCAATAAGCCTGCAGCACTAGCCGGTGTGTTCGACTAGAAGAGGTGCGACGCAGATCGATCAGTGTTTGACATCCGCGAGAGCGATTTGAAAGTGCACGGAGCAGTCTGCTCTCTTTAGCTCTCGTGGTACTGTAATACACCGATCGGTCTGCACAGTCGGTCCGCATCAAGTCGAACACACCTACTAGTTAACACCAGTTACACTCAGAGATGTGGGGCACACGTGAGGCAGCAGTGTGAATGCATCCTAGCCCCCATAGATGTAAGGCTACATTTACACTGGTGCATTTATGTTTTTAAATTA
>NW_015506271.1:334979-341307 GCF_001515645.1 Sinocyclocheilus grahami | reverse complement strand
CAGATGTCCGTTCATACTAACGTTACATGACCGAAAGCGCGTGTTATGTGACCATTAATGCAAACTGTAGCATCATGCTACATAAGACAATAAATAAGATTTATATTCCGCTTTTACTCAAAACTCACTTTAAACCACCATCGAGTGTTTGTAATAACTTCTGATTGCAGTCTAATGTGTGTTTTGGCCATCTAATGTTGCTGAAATTAAATATGTTATTACCTCTGAGTCAGAGCAGCAATCATAGAAGAGAGAACACAAGCAGACGGCGCTGGAAGCTGCTAATGCTCATCAGTAAATCAGTGGAAAATAAATCGAAATCATGATTCTGTCGGAGCTATGCGTTTTAAAACGAACACTAACTAGTGTAAATGTAGCCTAACAGATGTGTAAACTGAAGACTATTTGAGCTTTATTAAAACTACTTTGCACTGATTGATTGTGTTGGTTACATTTTGTTCCTTTGTGCAGTGGCTCAGAAGATGGATTCTTTGAGTTTGTATAAACATCAACAAGCTGAAAAATAAAACCAAAGTTTTTTTTTTTTTTTAGATAATGTAATCTTGTTAAAATTGATTTCATAAAATTGGTATCGAAAAAAGTATCGTTCAGGAACCGGTATTAAAGTCAAGGTATCGGTATCGGAAATTTTTGAACGATACCCACCCCTATGGTTTTGTTACAAAGACGGTCTAACTGTACACAGTTCTTACATATCAAAACAATGTCTACTTATGAGTAAAAAGATTAGGTAAAGTTTGAATTCTCCATTCATGACACCTTTGGCACACCATTGTGGCACCCTTCAGTGCTTGGTCTTTAAAACTGAATGACTAAACTGTTGAAAGCGCAATACTGCCATCTACTATGTTGGAGTGTCAAGCAGATTGTTACTAGAACTTGTGTAGTTTTCACATATCAATATTTCATTTTTTGTTTAGTACCATGGCTGTCGTTGATTCCAGTACATTGGATCACCCCTAATTTAAAAGCATAAATGTCAAAAATATTCTGAGATTGTAATGAACAACTTTAAAAGGCTGAAAGAAAAATATTTTTTAGTTTTAGTTGTTACTAGAACTTGTGTAGTTTTCACATATCAATATTTCATTTTTTTTAGTACCATGGCTGTCGTTGATTCCAGTACATTGGATCACCCCTAATTTAAAAGCATAAATGTCAAAAATATTCTGAGATTGTAATGAACAACTATAAAAGGCTGAAATTCTTGAAAGAAAAATATTTTTTAGTTTTAGTTTTTTTTTTTTTTATGTATTCAAGTCATTTTGTCATGAGTAAATGTACCAATCTGAAGTCCATGATCGCTTTAGCCATCAGTTTTCCAAGAAAACGGAACTTCATTTTGATCTTGGCGATGTGAGCTGGTTTGGTAGTTCGTCCAAACGGTACAGCAAACAACCCTCTGGAACTGAACATATACTTGGTACCCTCCTGCCTTCCTGCTCAGAGACAGACAGAGTGTGTGTGAGGGAGGGAGAGAGACAGACAGAAGAAACAAGCTTAGTGAACAGCAGTAGAATGCTATTTGCGTTACACTAGAAACAGTGCTCAAAATTTACAAATATATGAGTTACCTTTAGGGTTGGAGAGAGTGACTTCCTCTCCTCTCCAAAGACCCAAATCGGCCCTCTGCAACTCCTGAGACACCAGAGCATAGAACTCTTGCGTAGGTCCAAGGCCTGTTCCCACCTGAGACACAGAGAGAAGTCAGGCATAAATCAAACAAGACTGACAGAAAAGCGGACTCTGAGCAGAAACAGATAGACTTGTTTAAAATTGCACTGGCTGAAATACACAGACTCCATGGGCTAGTGAAATAACAGTGGTGGCAAACAGTCAGTATGTTTATAGCGAGCTACCAGAACAACACCACATCCTCAGGGCCTCCTGTTTGTTACTGTAACACAGTAACGCAAGAACACAAACGACACGGTTGAAATGCACTGGCCAAGAATTTGTGTAGATTATGTTTCTGGCCTAATCGTCAGTCATGCATACCTCGTTCTCGTATTGAATTTCCAGCATAGCTCTGGAACTCCCGAGGTCTTGCATTACTGACTCTGCTTGCTTCAGGAGCTCATCACGGTTTATCGTTCTCTATACATACAAAACAACGAATAAGAGAATGTTAGAAAGTTGTTTGTGAATACATACCTCTGCTATGGCATATATGAAGCAATTACAGCATGCAAATGCTTAAACAGGAATTTTAGGGCAACCTTCTTCCTGTCAAGGCGTGGAGCGACACGGCTGTCTTGCGAGTCAGACTGGTTAATCTCTGGGTTGGTGTCGAGCAGGCGCTGCATGGCGCGATCGCGGTCAAACGCTGTCACGTAGAAGAGCATTTGCCGCGTGTCAAACGGGAAAAAGAATGGACTAGAAGAGAGAAGATTAGAGGTGTAAAAAAAAGTACGGATTTAAGACGAATGAGATGAAGAGTTTGCAGTACCTGGTCTTGCCGAGCTCAGTGAGCCAGGTGGGAATGTTCCCTGTCATGATGACCAGCGGATCCTGCAACTGTCGGTTGGCCTTTGCTGTCAGTTTACTGTTAATAAACTCACCAGTGGGAATGATCTCTTTACATGCAGCATTCTGGGGAAAAGAGACAGATGAATGTAAAGTCTACTGTTTGATTGCTTTATTATTGGGTGAATCTCGCTGAAATATGTCCAGGGGCCTGTTTCATAAAACAAGTTTACCAAATAAGCCAGGGGGCGGTTGCATTAGGTTGTTTAGATTAGTCTTAAAAATTTTACCATCTAACTGCTTTTCTTCAAGACTGGTCATAACTTTTATAATTCAGTTATGAAAAGGAAGATTGGTCTTATTTGTATTGGAAAAGTAAGACTGATTACCCCTTGGCTACTGCTAGTTGGTCTTAAGAACTAGTTTGACAGTCTTAACATGGTGGCTAAGTTTAGGCAACTGGCCCCAGGTTGATTTCAGTTAGTCAGACATATTGTCAGTTGATTTGAAGGGCCGGTTGCATAAACTGTTTAGACTAGTCTTAAGTTAGTCAACTAATTGTTTTTCTTCAAGACTGGACATAACTTTTTGTTATGAAAGTTATGAAAAGGTAGATCGGTCTAATCTGTATTGGAAAAGTAAGACTGATTACCCCTTGGCAACTGCCAACTGCTAGTTGGTCAAACTGGTTCTTAAGACACAGTCTTAACATGGTGGCTAAGTTTATGCAACTGGCCCTTGGTTCAAAATAAGTCAGACTAACTGAAATAAGCCTGTTTTATGGAAAAGGCCCCAGGTCATATTTCACACCAAAATCAAAGCGGAAAAAAAAGAGAAAGAAAAGAAAATGAAGTCCATTTTAGAACCATCCACGTTTTTAATTATTATCATAATTAAGCATACATTCTTGATAGAGGTTCTGTTATTGTACCTGTACTTTTTGTATGAATGCAAGTGTTCTTGAATATGGTACTCACATCGTACAGATAGAACCAATATCTACAGATGGAGTGCAGGACCCTCAGCAGCAGAATCACCTCCATTGAAGGATCATCAAAAGTGATGCCCTCTGGAGGATCACTAATGAGGTATGACTCTAATGGGTTTGTCACACTAGGACACACACCCTCTGAAAACACACACAAAAAACAAATATAGTCTGAATAAAGATGGATTCCAAGGCAGTCCCTTACTAAACTCCTATACAGCTTTTATAGGTTATCAGTGCACATGATATTTCCCTACCATGCCACAGTTCGTCCTGTTTCTTGGCATTTCGAGGGGAGGTTTTAGTGGGAGCCGTCTGTGCGCGACCCCTCTTCCCTCCGACAGCATCTTTACAGCCCTCTTCATCCTCTCTGACTGGCTTATACCTGTAACAAGTATATATTAACACTTGTGTATTGTGTATTAATATATATTAACACACAATATATTAACTATTAAATAGTTCAAATAATAGGGTTGCAGACTTGTATCACATTCATGGAACAGGCAAACATTAGTGATTGTGCAGTTTCTGAAAGAGTGAAAAAAACGGCGTGCAAGTTGTGTACCATATAGTGTGTGTTTTGGTCCAGATGCCAGCCCTTCCCAGAGGATTTGCTTCATCATCTGTGCTCTCTCGCTCCTCCTCAGCCTGCAAGCTGAACTGCCTGACAGCCTGATAAACAGTCATGTTGTACGGCAGCAGGTGCTCTCCTATGTAGAACTGCAGCCTGTGACGTACACTCCCAGAATTCAAGAACTGGGCAGCCTTTGGGAAACGGTAGTCCACAGTATTAAAAAAAGTGCATACCACTACACACAGTATGCCATTTTGATTACAATTACCAAGTAAATATTATCATGAAAACAATCATCCGTACCAAAGATTCATCAATCTCATCATCAGAACCATCATCATCACTGTCTTCATCCTCCTCCCTGATCCTTCCATACCCTGTTGAGACCGCAAGTGTCAACCATCTCATCTGAGAACTCAGAAACCAGAGAACTGAGAACATCATATTCAGATTCTTGTGTGTTTACCTCTAACCACAAGGTATCTCTCAATAGCCTGTACCAGGGCCAAGGGGTCAATTTTGACTGGCCCGCCCTTCCACTGTTTTACATTGGTGCAGTCTGGGTGTCTTTGCAGCTGGCACTTCAGCTGATGTGTGTTGAAGAACTTAAGGGCTTGTGAACCCCTGCAAACAAAAGAATAACAATCAGCATGAGATAAAAATATATAAAAACATGTAGACTGTTACCATATTAAATAAATCTTTTGTTTGCATCCATAAAAAAAATACACCAAGTTTGTATTACAATTTTAAACTTATGTTTTAAATTGCTTTAAAGCAGCATTTTTCCATCAAAGTCAGACTAATTAATTTGTTATATGTGACCCTGGACCACAAAACCAGTCATAAGTAGCAGGGGTGTATTTGTAAGTGTATAAAGTAAAGATCATGTTCCATGAAGATATTTTGTAAATTTCCTACCATAAATATCAAAACTTAATTTTTGATTAGTAATCTATAGGTGTGACCCCAAATAGTCGATGCTTTGATAGGAGGAGGCCGATTCGACTACCAATCTCAGTCAAATATTTGCAGAGGTGTTATGATCATGCCATTTTGGCTATATATGGGGGTGCTCAAATGTCTGATTTCACATAGAACTACCGGTTTTCTCCCAATAAGTCAATATACAGCCTACTAAGATAATGTTGTAAATAAGAATCTGAAAAGAAAGAAGCTTTAAAAAAATATTTTAACGTGCGTGAATAAATCCAACCAAGCCTATAGATTTAAGTTTCACTTTCCATAACCCGTGACCGACAGAGAAGCATCTTGGCGGCAGGGATTTAAATCTTTAACAAGACACAAATTGACACAGACAAAGTGAGAGACTGGATTTTTTCGATCATGTAGAGTACAAGTGATTTCAAAACATTTCAGCCGGTTTATATATAACATGTATATATTATTTATCTCATATAAGATGCATTTGGTTGAGTTACGCTACAGTAAAGCACTTCATTGTAGTACTACGGTGATTATCTCTTCAGCGTGCAGCGCAAGCAGGACAAACAACAATGCAGAATATTAATAACTATGACTGGGACTGTCATATACATAATGAGAACACTATTATAATAAAAAGCTGTGAATTTTTAGAGTTTAGTTGCCGTGTTTCTGCACGTTGTTACGTGAAGAACGCGTCCACAAAAGGACTTCACTCAGAGCCGTGCCGAAACGTTCACTTCTGCATTTGGGGGATTTTGTGCAGGTAGCCTGTAAGTCGTAATATTTGCGTAATGTTGTATAAATAACGAAGCTTATTATATATGAGATAAATGATCAGTTAAATCCCATTTATTTAAAACCTGCTATCAAGATGCTTCACTCCACTGGTGATCTTCAGAGAGCGCACAGCTCAAAACAGAAATGCAGAACATTAATAACTACTGTCATATACATAACGTTATAATGAGCACTGTTGTACAAAATGTTGTGAATTCGTAAGGTTTCGCTGACGTTTAATGTTAAATATACTTTGTATCTGCGAGGCGTCCGTTAACGTCAGTAATTATGACTGTCGAATGTTTGACTTGACTCTTGGTAATGTATTTTGCCCCACCCCCAAACATATGATTCGACAATCATGATGTCAACTATCGGCAAGATTCGAAAATTCCGATTCGACTATGAAAATCCTTAGTTTGGGACACCACTAGTAATTTGCATTGCTAAGAATGCTAAGACATTTGGACAACTCACTGGACTTCAAGCAACTTGGGCTATGAGCTTCTCCACCCTTCCTCCAGACTTTAGGACCTTGGTTTCCAAATGAA
>NW_015506271.1:292358-334838 GCF_001515645.1 Sinocyclocheilus grahami | reverse complement strand
TTTTGAAAAATTTAAAGAAAAATTTTTCAATTTTTTTTTTTTTTTTTTTTTTTGCACCCTCAGATTCCAGATTTTCAAATACAGAAGTCAACATTTGAAGTGGATCAAAACCTTTCATCATCAAAGTTGTCCTAAAACCAAAATGCATTCTTGTCTTAGGACAACTTTGATGAACTTTTTTGATCGACTTCAAATGTTGACTGCTGTAGTTGTATCTCAGCCAAATATTGTCCTATCATAAACCATACATCAATGGAAAGCTTATTTATTCAGCTTTCAGATGATGTATAAATCTCAATTTCAAAACACTGACCCTTTTAAACTGGTTTTGTGGTCCAGGGTTACATATAATCTTAGCTTTTGGTTTGAATCCATTATAATAAAAAAAAGTAGAAAGTAGAAAATGAAAGGAAAGATAAATGGATGTATTTACAACAAGAACATTAAAGAAGAGAGTACAGAGGGAATTACCTGCTTCCGTTGCCGTTCCCACTGGGAAAATCATGCACTTTAACAGGAAACTGTTCCATCTGACTAAGGCAGTTGTTCATCTTGTGCACCAATGCCAGCAGTGGGCCATTCTCCGTTGGGTCCAAACGTCCCAGAGGTTCCTGTCCTGGTATCTGAATCACATATAGCAAACAATGAGTCACACTGATCACACCAGTAACTACTACAAACAAACAGCCCAATTAACGTGTCAAATACATTCAGTGCTAAGGAAAAAGTGTAACACTGTTACAAAACCAAGTGAGTTGCCTTGCTGTCTCTATATAACATACATACATGTTCCTATAAATTTCAGTGTCAGAGATGCTTTGGGGTAGGCTGTGCCAATAGCTCAGCTAAAAGTAATTGATAGTATTTGGAGAAAAAGCAGGAAAATCAGCATTGTGAGGGACAGGAAGCTGTATGTGTTCATTCAAGTGTCACTAACCGGGCAGCCGAAGAACACATGCAGGAACCTCTTGATTCTCTCGTCTCTACTGATAGTGTCCCGTTCACTGTTTGATGTCAGATACAACAACAGCTGCTTCACAAGCCCACTGTGCTGGATCTCAAAGGAGGACACGTCTGATTCAGATACAATACTGCTCATTTCCTCTAGACACTCTACACCACTGTCAACCTGAAACATGCATAAAAACACAGTTTGAGAGAAAGAATACATTCCACCGGACAACAAAAACACAAATATGGTTTTCTTTCTAAACCATACACATTAAAAAGTGATAAACAGCATCATAAAGTGCTTCATAACATGCTTATTGCTTCTGTGATAAAACATTTAAATTAGGCAGCATGATCGAATCAGCATAATAACTTGCTTTATAATGGCTACAAATGCCAACTTTGTGTCTGGGGTTACCTGCAGGTTCAGTTGTTCTGTGGCAGTACAGAGTCTTTGCAGGACGTTCAGTGCAGGGTTGCTTCCATCCAAGCTCTCAGAATTAAAGTAACGCTCCACAAACTTGCAGGCTTGTTCTTTTATCCAAGCCTTTATCTTATCCCTAAAACGTCCAAAAAATGAACTATGGATATCAAAAGAACTTGTATTTTGCAACCTCTAAACTATAACCAAGAGTCTGAAGAATGACAGTGACAACCTAATTACATTATAAAAAAATCAGAACACAAATAAAGACGTAGCTTTACCTGTTGTTTGAAACAGAGTCCTTGGGCGGCACTCGTGCCAGACCACTGACCCCTGCAGTGCGCGAGGGCTCTGAGTTGGAGCTGTTTGTCTGAGTCCCCAGCTTACCCCAGGTCTTGGGATTCAAACTGGCCAGGAAAGAGGACTTGGGGGACTGTGTGGTTGTAGGACTCTTAGCTGTGGAGGAGATACGCAGAGTAAGGTAATAAAGCATTTACAACAGTCACAAGTGTAATAAAGCATACGCAATGGTCAAATAAAACAGGACACCAAAAAAGCAGCTGAACCTACTAGTGCTGTGTTCAAAATATCGATACGACGCCGTATCGTCACAGAGATTTGACGATACGAGTATCGATACAGCTGGCCCTGTATCGATATTGTGGCACGTGTGCAGCAGTGGACTGCGCTTAATTTGTTTAAAATTTTACAACGTTTAAAATTGAGTAGAAAAGTGCAAGGTTTCTAAAAAAGAATGAAAAGAGCATATATAGGCTACAACAAGGTTTAATCTGGCCGCAGAGGAACACAGCTGGGTTGTCTGATATAAAGAAACGTAATCCCCAAAACAGAGCTTCACACTTGCGCAATATGGAAATATCTGCTAAATGTGCTACTTATCTTTGTCAACCTGGCAACCCTGTATACGCGCTCTCTCTCCACTGTGGATAAACGTGCTTTCTTTCTGAAAACACTGGTTAGCTTGCAGTTTAGCGATCTCCACTTCAGTATTTTATTCTTAGAAAAGTGTGATTTATCAACTGTTCATTTACGACACAGAGAGAGAGAGAGAGAGAGAGGCTGTGTATGTATGAATTACCACCGTTTTGCCGCGTTTCTCAATTAACAGTAAAGCTGTGGCTTTAATTGCTTTAGAAACAATGATGCTACCAGCTCCTTGTCGAGAAAGATAATGTAGCTCTTGAGCGATTAAGCTATTTAGTTGATAAAACTGCGGGGCAGCGCTAAAAAGTTTGTTCCTGAGTGATCTGTGTGTGTGACTGCACTAAACTGCTTCTGTTTCACACAAATGCTGGCACATACGTGCATGTTCGGCTAGAGTCGCTTTGAACTTGTGCATCTTCGGAAGCGGAGCTGCGTGGAAAGTTACAAAAAATGTTGTGCACACCGCCACGCGAAACGACGTCGCGCGCACTCAAAGCGAACGCGTCGAGTATAAATCAGCCTTAAATCAGCCTTGAGAGTGTGTGCGTTAGATTAGAACTCTTCTAATTTTTTATTGTAGAGCGTGTTAATTTGTGCAATGATAACCTACCAGCAATGTAAATAATTTTTTTAAATATATTAGAATGAGTACATTACAATATACATTTATTAGAACAAGTAGATTAATATTTATGGGCTTAAAAACAAGATGCAAACAATCAGAATATTGTACCTGGTGGGGAGTGCACAATGTAAACATGAAACATACGCAATTACCTATAATTGTACTGTGGTACAGTTATGGAGGCCCTTCATAATGCAGAGATCAACTGCCTGCTCTGCCAATAGTTAGAAATGGCCCTATAGTAAGCAGTGTTTAATAAACAGCTGTTTTTCTAAATTCTGCTGAGGTGAAATTCAGTGCAGTCATGTATCGTGATATGTATCGTATCGTGGCCTCTGTATCGTGAGACGTATCGTATCGTGACTTTGCTGGTGATACACAGCCCTAGAACCTACAAAGCACTGAAAACTGTATGAATGTCTTTGTATTAGATAAGACATCAAGTACTTTTGGCACCACTGTAATTCTCAACACAAGGACTACGTACCCTGATTATCCACTTTGTCATCGTCTCTGGGTGGGGAGTACTTGGGACGCCTTGGTCCTCTTTTAGGAAGGCGCTTTCTTTTCAGAACATCACTCAACCTACTAGAGAACAGAGGGTTCAAACTTTAAATGGCAAGACATTAGCTACCAAGTCTGCAAACTCTAGATCAGTAACGGTGCGTGTGAGAGTGGCTCTATACCCCTGCGGACTGAGGTCCAGCGAGTCGTCCATGCTGTGCTGGAAACTGGGCGAGCCTAAGTCGGGTGTGATGTTAGAAGCTGCTGTAGTGGTTGCTGTGGTGATGGTGGTGGTGCAAAGACTAGCTGTGCCGCTGGTGCATGCTTTCGGAGGGCTGGTGAGGAACACCTCGGATTCAGCGAGGTTCTTTACCTGGTGCATAACACCTAAACAGAACAAGAGCGATAAAACAGCAGTGTTGGGTGTAATGCATTATTGTAATGAAATATATGTTTTTGCAGGGGATGAGTAATGTTGGAGACAACTTTTTGTTTTTCAGTAATCTTTGATTCTTTGAAGTAACTTCTGCAGAGGTTTGGTGTGAAGCTAATATAAAAACCAGATCCAGTACCTTCTCGCCTGAAATAAACACTGAACACATCTGGAAGCTTCTGCATGAGGATCTCAGCCATCTGCAGAGAGCCCACTACAATCTTCAGGTCCTGACTGGACAGCATGGAAGCTATGTGGCTACAGACAAAAGTTCAGGATTAGTAAAACCAAACAAATACTCTAACAAGCTTTGCATAAGCCATGTATCTTCACTTAAATGTAAAACTGAAATGGAAATAGGTGCACAAACGAACACCAGGACAGTGGTGATGATGATAATTAACATCTTCCTGCTTTCACACAGAGCTCTGCACTCACAGACTGACCTAGACACAGCATGGTTGCGTAGTACGTCTTTAAGCAGCTCTGCATCTGCGAAGTAGATGATCCGGAGGATGGCTCTAAGGCACTTGTGTCTGACGGCAGGCCCAGCTGAGGAGCTGTACACCTCATACAGAACCCCAAACAGAGTCTTTATGAAGCACTTGGCCAGCTCAGGGTCCTCTTTCATCAGCTGAGCACGTGCATCTTCTCGCCGCACCTCCAAGTGCCCTCCTGTGAAGACGGACACAGTTTTACACTATTTATTATTTTAAAACATTTTATTCTTGCTAAACATCCTTTATAATTTGGTAATGTGCCCCATTTATGGAAGTAAAATTAGATTGCCTGTTTATTGATTCCATTGCCAGTGTGTTTGCTTTCACACTGGTCATAATTATTTGACAGTAGAGGCTGCCCAATATATAATATTTGCTGATTAAATGGCACAGACAGTTGCTTTGTGGACTTTTTTCTTCAATTACACCAGAATTATTTGATTACTATGAATGGTTTTACTTATCTACACTTCCAAGTCTTTCACAAACTTTGGCCTTGGAGTACTGCATGTTTGCCGACAATATAAGAGGATAACATCAGTTTCAATGTTAAGATTTACAAGTTACAAAGTCAAGGATAGGCACATAATTTTTGCCTTAAGACTCATACACAGTGGGACGATTATCGCGCGTGCTTATCGCCGGCGTTTTTCGACGCGTCTTTTGTGTTCATACCCAAGCGATTTTTGCTGGCGATGCAAAGTGCAAATTCACTCCCTGACATTAGATGGCGCTTAATGAAAAACAAAAATACCCCGGTACACATCGATCTGCAATTCCTCTCCATAACAACTCCCTCTTATCGAGATTTTTGTAGTCGCTGTTGCGTTTGTCATAAAGCCCTTTGCGTTCAGACACCAATGAGACCAGCTGCTCTACATTCATCTTGCCTCGATGCATCTTCTTGTTTTACCGAAAATTCAGCAACTCCAGGCACGTGAACAAAAGCGCCAATCTCATTGGTCGGCCAGTTTTTAACACGGGCGTGTAAAACCAAAAAAACAAGCCAGAGGTGTTTTTTAATAAAATGACGCTTTTACACCTCGCGTATTGCGCGTCGGTGTGCACACTCACATTGGCGTCCTTTGTTTAGTCATGTTAAACGTCAGCGATAATCACACGCGATATTCGTCCCGGTGTGAACAAGCCTTTACTTTGTCATTTTGTATAAAAAGAGACGACTTTTGAATTGTACAGATCATATTTAGAGTTGAAGGCGATCCAAACAAACATGCACTCCAAAGAAGACATGCTGTGAAGTAGATCTTGTTAATCAAAATTTCATAATGTTAATGTCCACCAAGTTAATGTGACAAATGTTAATAGCTCATCTTGCTTCTGATCATCCAATCCCTTGCTTCAAAAGACAATTTCTAGTCTTTCTGTATTTCTTGTAGATTATATATATCATATATAAAAATAATAATAATATAGCATCAGTGTCAGTAGTGCCATGTGTTTTTATGCATTTTAATTTATCTTAATTACAAGTGCTGAAACAATACAATGCGGCATTATTTTACATTTTTCATTCATATTTATTTTATTGTTAATTACTTTGTGACATTTTCCAATTTTAGTTATTGATATCTGAAAAAAAATCCCTACATTTTTCACGGAATATTAAAGGCAGGGTTCCCACTCTTTCATGAACACCAGATTCAAAGACTTTTTCAAGCACCATTTATTTTATATCAATCACCTATCAAATTCACACCCCAGCATATGTAGTGTCATGAAAGACCTTACAGTACTTAACATTTCACTTACACTTAACATTTACATTAAACATTTCAGAGTAAAAATGTTTTGAATGTGTAGGTTTCATAAATTTAGACCGTTTTGAGCAGTTGTGTTCAAAGGGATTTAATGAAATCCATTGAAGTCAGTACTGGTAATATTCAAATTAAATTTCAAAAATTTATAAAATATGCATCAAATTGATTTTTGCTGTAGTTTTTGTACAAGATTTAAATTTGAAAGAATTTCTCAATTTTTAAATTAATAAAAAGTGGTTAAATGTTGTAATAACATGGTAAAAGCTGATAACATTACAAATTTGCACATTCACTCAAAAGATATGTTACTCATTAATAAATAAACTCAAGTCAAAATAATTTTGTAAATTACTTTATTGTAAATCCCATTTTTTCATCTTTGACCTAGAGCAGGGATCCTCAAACCTGGCCCACGAGATCCACTTTCCTGCAGAGTTTAGCTCTAACCCTAATCAAACACACCTGAGCATGCTAATAAATGTCTTCAGGATCATTCACAGGTAGCGGAGTTTGATCAGGGTTGGAGCTAAACTCTGCAGCGCATTGGACCTCCAGGGCAAGATTTGAGGAACCCTGACCTAGAGGAATGCAGCTGCTTAAACATGCAGCAGCTCAAAAAGTCAGTATTTTTTAAACCTTGTACATGTGCAAATCTGCAAAAAAAATATTAAGAAAAAAAAAATAGGACTTTCTATTTGCTTTTAAACTGTAAACGCTTTCAATAAGCCGTTTTTCCATTTTTTCCAAGTTCTACATTTTCTCCTTAGCTCCATGTTGCAGTAAGTTTTGGGAGTTCATTTTTAGTCCATCTCCTATTCTGAAAAGTCTGTCTTGCAGAGACTGACAAAAATGAGCTCCTAAAACTTCCTGCCAGATTCTGGAAGATCAATTCTTCTAACAGTGGTACAAGAGGATGTGGTGCTGGTCCTTCAAGAGTCACTCTCAACTTATCTGTCCATAAAGCCTATAAATATAGTCTTCATGTATTTCACAACACTTCAGCATGTTATTCTAATTAAGTGAGGGTCATTTTTTAGGATTTTTTACCCAAGCAAAGTCTCTGAGAATCTGACACGTTGTAATTCTGGAGACTGCAGGTAGGTTGCAGTTCTGGAAAATAGTGGCGCTAGAGACTAAATGCTTCCTGATGGTTTCACACCTAATTCTTCACATTAATTCTTAATTCTTTTGCAGTTAACGTTTGTCTTTTCTTCTTCACCGGTTTTTTTCTGACCCCGCTGTCCCAGTGAGCATTTTGCTGACCAATGGTCATGCCTTAACTTTGACATTTCTGTATTGCATTCGTTTTTAATATTTCTCATGGGGATTTAATAATTTTTGTCTTCTCAGTCGGAGTTAAATCTCTTTTTTTGGCTCATTTCAGCCATAAAAAAACCCTGCCTAATAATTCTGCACACCTTAAGGAGTTTTTCATTTCTAGCCTTCATGGACAATTATATACAGTATCACTTCTAAATTATTAAATACAAAAATAATAGTAGTTATTAAGATTGATGTGGTTTGGAATTGGTAAAATGTGCTTGGAAAAAAATATGATCAGAATATCAACGTGCCTAATAATTATGCACACACTGTAAGATGTGCTCCCTTTACACAGAGTGCCGCTATATCGCAAAATCGAAAGTGAAATTGAACAGCAAGCGCTTATTCAAATGCGATTTCAATACCCCGGATATTGATAGCGGCTCCCTGATGTGCGAAAATTATGGGGTTAAAGCAAAAAAAATCTTTTGACTGAATTTTTCCTCAGCCAAACCCCATTCCACAGCCATACCAGTCACACCCCCAGTTTAAGAGCAGTGTTTGTCGTCTTGTAATTAGGAGCGCTTATCCTCCTAATTTAAAAAATGTAGGAGGACCTTCTGATCAATAATCAAATTCTGATCAAGAATTAGCCTTCATAATATGAGCTGACATTTGACTCAAAGTGATTTCAGGGGCATTTTCTTTATAGCTTTGTAAATGCATTTTTCTAATTTTATTAAATGCATGCAGTGTTTCCTCTAGGATTTTTTCCAGCTGTGGTGGCAGGACTATTTCTCATGGACCACGCGTTTGCATTTCCATGTGGACGGAGATTTTTAAAAAAACGGGAGGAAAAACTCCTGTACGTGTGGACATGGCCTTATTTTAACTAAAAAAAGACAAGTAAATAGTAAATAATAAAATAAGAACAAATAAATTAATGACAATCAATAGCACAAACAAAAACAAGAAATGTTTTCAGTTAGGTCTAACTATAATCTATACTCGACTGTAAAATATCAGTGGATAGTCTTCATTGTATAATGAAAGGCAGCAGCAGGTTTATTTAGGCTGCGGTCTCTTTAAGACCTCATGCACGGATCTAATATACTGTTACACTCTCAGCTTTCTCTGATTCACTCTATGCTTCCTTTTTTTTTAGGAGCGCTTGTCCTCCTAATTAAAAAAATAAAAATAGGAGCACCTTCTGATCAATAATCCAAAATTCTGATAAAAAATTAGCCTAATACGAGCTGACATTTGACTCCTTAAAGTGACTTACAGGGGTATTTTCTTTTTACATTTTCAATGGCATCATTTTCATCTGTCAAATTTAAAAATGTATGTTTATAAGCTTTTTAAAATGTATATTTAAAACAATATAATAAGTAGAATAAGACCAATAAGTTACCAATCATTAGTTTGTAGGTACCTTTTCAGACATTTAATGAGGCTCAGAGGTGGCATGAGTGCAATTAAATTCATACATTCATGTGGAGATTAATGTTTTAAATATAACATTTTGAATACAGAAATATTAAATGATTTAAATGACTGAAATTATACGCTAATAATGAAACTAAATCCACCAGCAGGTGGCAGTAAGTCTCTGATTTTTATCACTGAATCATTCATTCAATTGATTCGTTTGAACAGCTGATTCATTCAGGAATGAAATCTTTATGTATGGGTAATCATGAATCACTGACTCACTAGATTCGTTCAAGAACGCACTTTCATTCATGAATGAAACTCGACTGTGTTTGCTTTTAGAGATGCACAGCGGCTCAGCTGTTACTATATTTGGAACTATTTTCGTTGATGCAATATATACAATAAGACAATAAGAATGTTTGCGGGAGCGTGACACACACGTTGCGGGAGTGGGCAGTAATGGTCAGAAATTCAGGGGGAGCGGGCTTAAGAAAACTGTCCCGCTCAGGTCTCTAGGCTGCGCGTCAACACACGTTTTTTTTTTCCGCGCTCCCCCATCTCCACCCCCAATCATTAGTGCCGCTTGTTCGGTCTTTGACAGAACATATAGGACAATTTTTTTAATAGCGCCATAAACAGAATTTATTTCAAATTTAATTCAAGCACTTTCAAGGACCTATGTTTGTTTTCAAGTACTTTCCAGGCCTTGAATCCATATGTCTGAAATTCTAGTACTTTCAAGAAGCGTGGGAACCCTGTAAAGGGTTAGTTCACCCAAAAATGAAAATTCTGTCATTAATTACCCTCATGTTGTTCTAAACCCCTAAAACCTTCGTTCATCTTCGGAACACAAATGAAGATATTTTTGATTTTCTACATTGTTTATGCTTTGAACGAAAACAACGTATCCGCGTGACGCAGCTGACACAGAACAGCATACACTGTTTACGTTCAGTGGATACTTTCCAAAATGGCACCAGGGTGATGTGGGGGAGACGAATTGTTGAATAAATTCGCTATTTTTTGTTTTCTTTGCGCACAAAACGTATTCTCGTAGCTTCGTAAAATTACGGTTGAACCACTGATGTCACATGGATTATTTTACCGATCTCCTTGCTACGTTTCTGGACCTGGATCGTGGTAATTACATTGCTGTCTATGAGAGGGTCAGAGAGCTCTCAGAATTAATCAAAAATATCTTAATTTGTGTTCTGAAGTAATTAATGACAGAATTTTCATTTTTGGGGTGAACTAACCCTTTAAATATAGTATAAGTGTGGGATGTGCACCTGTGTTGGGGTTGGCCAGAGGGTTGGGTTTTCTCTGAATGGCACGGGCAGTGCCAGTGTCTTCATTTATCTGCTGCATAGAGTTGAAGTCGATGGTGTAGACACGGCCGAGTGTCGACAGACTTATCTCGTCTTCTCCGTTCTGGTGTGCAGTCTAAGAAAAAGTGAGCAATTAAGATCAAATGGTGATTCTGAAATATTAACTGGTCTTCTGAATGCCACGTTAAACTACATCTGCACTGCGCTGAACATACTTCAATGATGCGGCTGTCAATGCGGTTGTACGGGTGCCACAGGCCTCTGTCATCTCTCCACTGCCAGATGGCGCCCTCTGTGGTCTGAGCACTACCTTTCTTTAGCATGGTGTCAACCGCAAAGATGCCCTCTCTGGGCAGACATGGCATCAGCTCACTACAGCATAGAGATAAAACAGTGATCAAACACTCTCATTACAGCAATGATGACAATTTTCATTTTGGAGTGAACTAATCCTTTAAGCTTCATAATTTCTCTGTTTACTCAGAGCATGTTAATCAGATGTCACTGACAGAACCACACAGATCGAGGAGAGGTTTCATATACCAGATGAGTGAGGTGAGTTCATAAAGCTCCTGGGGGCTTCTGGGAATGAGGTCAATCTGCTCTTGACAGCTCCCATTAGATGCGCCACAGAGCAGGAAACGCAGGGTCTCTGCTATATCTACAAACACACAAAACGCACAGTCACTCAATATACATTTACTTGAAGTTCATAAAACAGGCCACATATCGATCTTCATCTTGAATAAGTGCAAAACAAAATGCTCTTAAGAACCACATTCAGCGTTGCCATTTATTTCCTAATAAAAACAGGACTGCCTATTCGTGCATGTGAGTGACTTACTCTGTTTCATGAGCTGCACAGCCAGGCATGGGCAGTTGGAGCACATGAGAGAGAACATGCGCACTACCATGATGAACATGCCGGAGCTGAGCACGGGTGGAGTGAGCACCAGCAGCTGCTGGATGTTGGTCAGCAGGTCCCGTGACGCCACTTGCTGTAACAGGTTCTGTGACACAGTGACACACAGGTCAGCGGTTAATGAGGTCACACTAAATTATACATATTCTGTAGTGTTTAACTACGGAATTCTGAAATACTCTTTATGAGGAAATATGTATTTATATAATTACATAAATAAAAAACCTACATGCTGCCCATTTGTATGAAATATTAAAATTGAATCAGTTGAACTCACAAATTAAATTGCGGCTACCTAATAAATAATAAAGAGATGTAACAACAAACATTATCTGCTAAAATGCACTTTAAATGACTGGCCAGAAATGAGAATGAAAAGCAGAAAAAGGCTAATTTCACAGCAGGCAAGATGACTAAACACAACAAAAAAAAAAGCAGAGAAAAAAACTGGTGTTAACTTTTTTGTTAACACCCCCCACAATTCATTTTTAGAATATAAAAAAATGGATGTTCAAAATCTGTGGTTTTAACGAAAGCCCTGGAGCTGTGCAGTGTCCACCGGATGACGCAAAGCATTTTGCTGACAAACAAAAGCAGAGATCTGTGTACAGGTAAAACGGAAAAAAGAGTACACACTGTTGATTTAATATATATTATAACCGACAGTGTAACAATACAAAGCTGCTTTAAAGTAAAAAAACAAAAATCCACTCCTGAAACAGTAAGTGATAACTCATTAAGTGATTTATTTACTAATTATCCCCTTGAAATGAACCATTTAAACAAACAAATTTGCTAAAATTGATCAGACACAGGTTTAAGGTTAATAAGATTTGCCGTGTTTGTGTGTGCGAGTAATCATTTCTCACCTCCTCATGCTGAAAGTTGTCCACCAGCCTGGCAAAACAGAGACAAGTGCTTTCAACCGATTTTTTATCCTGAAAAACAAAAGTCATAATAAAAATGCTGATACACCTGAGGTAGACAGATTTTATTGTTTACACCCAAAGTACAGCATCTGAAAGTCAAACAGGTGTGATTCACACCAGTAACACTACGGCAAACATATCGCTTACTTCCTTGTGGGGTGTTTATGTTTGTGTTACACATCTAGACACGACAGCCGTGCATCTGCTCTTGTGAATGAGATCTCGGCTGTCTTTCAGCTCATCACCTGGTGTGTGAGTCTCTGAGTGAGCAGGGGCAGAGAGTCAGCGACGAAGTGAAACTCGTCCGTCGTGATGCTCTGGCAGCAGTTAGCAGCGATGGCTAATGCGTTCCTCTGAGCATTGATGCTGAAGAACTCCAAGTACAGCAAACAGTCAGCCAGACCTCCCTATAGACATTTTCAATAAAACAGCACAGCCTTAGTGGAATGTCATTTTCTGTAATAAATCAAATTGGGCCAACAGAACAGATTCCACATTCAAAGCACACCGGTGTCCACACATCTACTCTATTTTAATGCTTTGAAGTTTTTTTGTGATTATTAAATTTAATTCAGTTTGACTGGTGTCTTATCATATTGGTTGATCTAGTAATTAAGAAACACGACACTCAGAAAGCATCAGTACTCACAGCCTGTAAGATGGCTTTGCTGTGCCTCCGTGACAACATCTCCAGGGCAGTCAAAGCTTGCTCTGCCACATCGATAAACTGTATTACCTGAAGCTGTGGGCACAAGGGAAACATGGATTTGAGACAACATATACAAAGACACCTCTTTTTCATGACTGGCTAACTTCCTCATATACGAAATGTCAGACTCCCATCAAGATGGCAGACACTGAATATGTGAATGTAAGTGTAATACCTGACAGTGGTTGTGATGTTGTAACTTGTTTTTGCAACTTAGTTGGTAAAAAGTGAGCGGGGCAAAATTCGATGTCTATATTTATACTATTATTTCAAAAGAAAAACCTGCTTTCCTTGATATAGCACCTTTAATTATGCCATCCACATAATTGGCAGCCAGGTTTCAAAGGAATGGTGAGGTGCAATTTACCTTTTCCAGGAAGACAGGGATGGCGTCTACCACCACAGCCGAGGAGCGTGGCAGAGCCTCCATCATGTATGTGAGGGCGCGAGATGCATGATTCATCTGAGGAAAGGACACATGGGGTGAACAGTTATTACATTATTCTCTAATTTTAAGTGTCAAAATTGAATGACTGAATAGATGGTTGAAATCATTGCCATTCTCTGCAATCGGCTCGCACAATGTTCTGACTCTGCACGGACACATGCACCCACTCAAAGAAGTTCTCACAGAAATACTCACAATATCAAAATTATGCTCCATCTGTAATAGTGTGATCTGCAAAAAGAAGACAAGAAGAAAGTAGGATGTGAGGGTAAGAAGAGAAAGGCAAGAACAACCCAGGGTTTCTACAAGTTTTTTTAAATGTAAGGGTTTTTAAACAAAAAAGTTACATATAAAATGTTTGAATATTCAGTTAAATACTCCCTTCAACTAAAACATTATTTTTATCTACTAAAATTAGATGCCATTTGAATCAAAGTAACGTTGGTTAAAATGAACTGACATGACATTGACTAAACTGAAAGAATATTTTCATTAAAAGAAAAAAAAAACTATATAACAATAATAACAATATCACTGAAGATACAATTATATTATCTTCACAAATAACTAAACTTTATAAAAAAACACTGCAATGAAATGAATGAAATAACAGGTAGAGCACACATAGTTGCACTTTATTTTACAGTACGTGAACTTACATGTACTTACAGTGTACTTGGTGTACCTACCTAAGAAAGTACTGGTGATATAAGGTAACTACATGGGGTAGGGGTAGGTTCAGGGTTAGTACCTAGTTGTTACCTAGTAACTGTAATTACTAAAAGGAGTACATAGTATGTACATGAGTAACAGGACTACCGCACACATACCTTGCAGTCTTCCCATTTCAGAGTCATCTGATTCACTCTCTCCAGAGGTGGTCATGCCAACAGCTCCAGCCACTGAGCTAGACGCTTCACAGCAGAAAGAGAAAATGAGCATAGGAGGCCACAACATACAATAAAACATTTCATGCCGATATTAAGACAGTCATTGTGCTCTTAACTCATACGGTCATAGTATCGCATACAATCATGGCCGGACTTACCATTGGGCTTGAATGGGCTGCAGCCCAGGGGCCCCGCCTTAACCCGTTTACATTTGTTCAGTTATGTGCCAGTCAAAAATTATCAGTGGTGGACGAAGTACACAAATCAAGTACTTGAGTAAAAGTACAGATACGCATAATAAAATATTACTCCAGTAAATGTACTCCTTTTTCAATTTTACTCAAGTGAAAGTACAAAAGTACTCGGTTTTTTATGTACTCAAGTAAAAAAGTACTGATAGATAGATTTATTTAGCGATTTTATACAGGCTACTTAATTTTATTTTATATTAGCACATTTTTTATAATCCTGCTGCTCAAAATACCTGGGATTATCCCAAAATAACCACTATATGGAGTCGAGACATTTTTGTTGTTGATATGGACTACGTTGACGAGAGTCAGTACAGTGATGTAGTAATGTTCACTGTGAAGCTTACACTGCGATGTACCTGAGAGAAAACAGATTTGACCATCTGATTTTCACCAGTAAGAAAACAGTGTTTTAAAGCTTGTTGTTTTGCAGAACATCACAGTTATATATGACATTAGAATAAGGCCTGAAGTGAGAAAGAACATTTAATTATAATTATATTTTCATAATGATTTTTTTCTTCTCAAACCTTGTCTGTGGTGTAAAAACACCCCTGGCCAAATGCCCCCAGAGGGCATCAATTCCCACTTTGATAATTACTGTAGTTACCATGTTCTGTACATCACATCCTTTCTTTTTGCCGTCTCGTCTTGCTGTCTGACTCACACCTGAGAGATCACATCCTGTTTATTGTATTATAGTGACTATTTAATATTATATCTAAACTTTGACTAGGCTAGACATGTTGCCTATTAATTGTATACAGAATATGAACCTGAAAGCATATTTTAATTTTTGTGCATTTTGTGTTACTCCATAATAATGTTCTAGTTGAGGGCATTTGTAGTATAGGTATGGGGCCCAAACCTAACCTCAAGCCCAGGGGCATACAATGTATAGTAAAATCTCATTACACTGCTGCTCTTTTACCTGACGCCCCTTGTGGTGTCTCCTCTGTGCGCGCGGCCGATGAATTGGCCCCATCCTGGTTGTTGTCGGAGTCGGCCATTTTCTCCTGTCGGCGAGATTCGGCTGCTCCGCGCTTGCCCAGGCCTGAGCCTCGCCGACTAGAAAGAAAAAAAACAGGGAAAAAGAAAGACCAATATTCTCATTAAAATCCACACATACTACACTCAAATGATGCCAAACTATCAAAATACACTATTTACTTTAATAAAATGTCCATAGCCAAACAGCACAGAATCAATCCAACTTTAAAGTGTGTGAGCATTTAAAGCAAAAGACGACATAACTGTAGCACACACTAATAAGAAACAGAACGTTATCATCAGTGCAGATGCCAATATTATTAACATTTATCGTTCTTGGTGTGAATGGGACATTGTTAGGAATGGGGTGTTGTTAGCAATGACTCACTCATTTTATAAAAAGACTAACACATTGCAATGTTTTATAAAATAAAGCAACAATAACTGAATTTATTGATGTAATGAGGTGATGTGTGTGATATGTGATAAGTTTTTCACAATGGCTTTAAATTACACTTAGCCAATTATAATCAAGGTTTCCAAGCATTCAGAATAAAGTGAGAAAAAAGTTCTACTAGATAATCCAAAACGTTGCACCCAATTTCTTATGAGGATGAACTGGAAGTTCCAGTAAAGTAAGTAACCGAACAAAAGAATTCCATGTGACAAATTTGAACCCATTGCCAAATTTGTGTGGGGAAATCTTTCACCCTCAGGTGCCTGGATTTTGTAAACAGTAAAAACAGTAAATACGACCGCAACAAATACATTAGCAAGACTAGTATGGATTGCATCCTCAATGGATAATACAACTTTTAACAAACACTTTTAGTAGACAAAAACTCCATAAGAGTTCTGACAGTTGTAAAAATCAGAATATTTAGAAAGTTTATAAAATGCGTGCCATTGTAAAGACATTTTCATCCTCGAAAAAATGTAATATGGCTTTTACCCTAACTACAGCCTATTGAAGTGAAAGGGTATGTCTACAGACACTGTGAGCAGAGACTGTAGTATACACTGTAAGATTTAAGTGCTTAGCTTAAATGTGCAGTGTTCATAAGCAGCTGTTGAGATAGTATTGCCCAGTGAAACTAATAGAGGCTTGGACCCAGAAAACAGCTATGCTTTCGTCAGGACTTAGCAAGCGGATTGCCTTTCAAAGCATACTTCATTTGACAGCATGTGTAAAAACAGGGGCTCGATACATGCACACTAGAAAGACTCATATTTCTCCAGTATGTGCAATTTTTCTCCAAAGGAAATGAGCAATAAAATGTCATGCACAGCCAGTGGGGCACATACATGTATTGCTTAGCTTGTGCATGTTCTAGCTAAGTAGGCTGCTCTGGGGTTTGAAGAGGCTGGCGGTTCAGTACCTGGTGCTGGCGCAAGAGCCCGTGGTCTTCTGACGTGTGCTCCTCCGACAGCTGGGGAGCTCTGCTGGGGGAGACTCACTACGCTTCTTAGTGGACTTCCTCAAACCTAGAACGAGAAACATACAGCATTAAACTCAGAATAATCAGAACGAAGGGCAAAGAGTGAGACAGTTAAAGGATAGCAAGCCTAATTTAGAAGCCTGTCACAGAGAGATCACAGGAGAACAGTGTGTTTTAATCAATTGCACAGAGAACAGTATGCTACTTCCTCAGCAGGCTACAATGACACATCAGAAACAACAGAATTAAACCTTTAGTTTTTTACTTCAGACTGCTGAAGTAGGATGCTGTACTTTTGAGAGTTTGTGTCTGATTACTACTCAACGTCAACGTCAGGGTCAACGTGTAAATTCACCGAAATAACCATAACAACTGGATTAAAAGGGGTGGTGTCAACCTTGTATAATATGATCAACAGGCAAATATTGAGCATATAAACACTCGAATCTGACCATTTGCTTAAACAGATTTTTTAAAAATGCATCACTGCCCTTCGCATGTGCACAATGATTTACATCATACAAACATACGCATGTTCATTTATCTCTCTCATCTTACAAAGCGGTTAGTGGAGAAGACTAAATATTTACTAAATTTTTGTAAAAAAAATTTAACATACTGTTCTCATCTTTATTAGAGGTCAACCAATAGTGGTTTTTACCAATAATGATAACTAGGTTAGACTGCACAGACCGATAACCAATTAAAGGGCACCTATTATGCAAAATCCACTTTTACATGGTGTTTGGACATAAATGTGTGTTGACAGTGTGTGAACACAACCACCCTACAATGATAAAAATTCACCCACTCCTCATTTTTTAATCCCCTTTAAACCAAACCAGTCTCACTAGGCCTGCCGTTTTGATTCTCTATGCAATGTGACATCACATTGCATAGGGCCAGGCCACTGGGGCTGATTGACAGCCCTGCATTGCTATAGTTTCCGCCCTCAGCTAGTTGTGTTTGGTTGTATGCTGCCCTCCATTTTCTCCGCACTCGAGCAGCTGTAATGTCAACAATGTCTCGTTAGCAATCCCTGTGTTCTGTGTAGGGCTGGCTCGATACAACTTTTTCAGAACCAATACCGATATTTTTTAAATCAGTGTAGAACTTGTATACCTCAATGTGTAGGTCCATCATCACCCTTTTGAATGTTACACGCACAATCTACTAAATATAGACAGCTTCATTATAAAGAAAAAATAAACAAAAAAATATATAATCATCATCTATGACAAAAATACTATTATAAACTAGATTAACGGATAATCATGAGTGCACAATTTTATAAAATCCTAAACTTCTATTGAAAAAAAAAAAAACTATTTAGTGGGTAACAAATAAAAGTGAATAAGTGTAGGACTAAATCTGGTAGGCCTACACATTGCTCTTTGTATTGTTGTAAAATACATGAAATGAAAAAAGTCATATATTTATATATAAATATATTCTATAGTAGTCAACATTTGAAGTGAATCAAAACCTTTCATCAAGTTGTCTTAAAACCAAAACAATACCCGTTCTTGTCTTAGCACAACTTTGATTAACTATTTTGATCCACTTAAAATTTTGAATACTGTATAAATTAAAAGACATTTCTTTTAAATGTATAGCAGAGTAATGAGGCAGCAACATATGATAGATAAGACGAACAAGAAAGGCTATTAATAATCTCTCATTGCGCATAAGTATTACGATACTAAAGGCTCCAAATACAGAGCGGCTCAAAGCGATTAGGCGCATCCCGTGCGCAGAACGATGCGCTTGAAGCAACACGGGAGTCACAGCACACAGTTCCACATAGAGAAGTTCAAAGCACAAAGTTAAGAGATATTGATGCATAGTGTATTAAAGTTTATGGAGCCTTTTCTTTTAACGGGTTTAAATTTCAGTTACTGTGCTCGTGACGAGCAATTCATAGTGCTTTCTACTCCAGTCTTGTGATTAACCAGATATCAGGTAGAAATTTACACGATTTAGAAACAGCAAGAAACTCCAGCAAGATGAATCCTATTATGCAAAATCCACTTTTACATGGTGTTTGGACATAAATGTGTGTTGACAGTGTGTGAACACAACCACCCTACAATGATAAAAATTCACCCACTCCTCATTTTTTAATCCCCTTTAAACCAAACCAGTCTCACTAGGCCTGCCGTTTTGATTCTCTATGCAATGTGACATCACATTGCATAGGGCCAGGCCACTGGGGCTGATTGACAGCCCTGCATTGCTATAGTTTCCGCCCTCAGCTAGTTGTGTTTGGTTGTATGCTGCCCTCCATTTTCTCCGCACTCGAGCAGCTGTAATGTCAACAATGTCTCGTTAGCAATCCCTGTGTTCTGTGTAGGGCTGGCTCGATACAACTTTTTCAGAACCAATACCGATATTTTTTAAATCAGTGTAGAACTTGTATACCTCAATGTGTAGGTCCATCATCACCCTTTTGAATGTTACACGCACAATCTACTAAATATAGACAGCTTCATTATAAAGAAAAAATAAACAAAAAAATATATAATCATCATCTATGACAAAAATACTATTATAAACTAGATTAACGGATAATCATGAGTGCACAATTTTATAAAATCCTAAACTTCTATTGAAAAAAAAAAAAACTATTTAGTGGGTAACAAATAAAAGTGTAGGACTATAGGACTAAATCTGGTAGGCCTACACATTGCTCTTTGTATTGTTGTAAAATACATGAAATGAAAAAAGTCATATATTTATATATAAATATATTCTATAGTAGTCAACATTTGAAGTGAATCAAAACCTTTCATCAAGTTGTCTTAAAACCAAAACAATACCCGTTCTTGTCTTAGCACAACTTTGATTAACTATTTTGATCCACTTAAAATTTTGAATACTGTATAAATTAAAAGACATTTCTTTTAAATGTATAGCAGAGTAATGAGGCAGCAACATATGATAGATAAGACGAACAAGAAAGGCTATTAATAATCTCTCATTGCGCATAAGTATTACGATACTAAAGGCTCCAAATACAGAGCGGCTCAAAGCGATTAGGCGCATCCCGTGCGCAGAACGATGCGCTTGAAGCAACACGGGAGTCACAGCACACAGTTCCACAGAGAAGTTCAAAGCACAAAGTTAAGAGATATTGATGCATAGTGTATTAAAGTTTATGGAGCCTTTTCTTTTAACGGGTTTAAATTTCAGTTACTGTGCTCGTGACGAGCAATTCATAGTGCTTTCTACTCCAGTCTTGTGATTAACCAGATATCAGGTAGAAATTTACACGATTTAGAAACAGCAAGAAACTCCAGCAAGATGAATTCCTTTTATGCGAAACCATTTATCTTTATTTACAGATCAAGTATAACATTATGAACATTTAATCATTTTGGAGAGAGCTTCATCGTCTTGACTAACCGAACGCGACACGCAGTCTGAATGCAGGATGACAGACAGCCGCAGTGGAGAGAAGAGTTTACGTGAACTTGACTTTAATATTTATTTATCATTTGTACCTCACATTAAACTATTGAACAACTTCAGAACACTTTAAATAGTGCACGAAAACTTTATGGTGCTTTATAATGTTTTTGTGGCTTTCGTGGGGGTTAATAATAACAACACAGAATAGTATACGCACTTTAATAATGCAAAATAGTAACTTCATCTCTCATATATATATTTATATATATATATATTTATATATAATGTATGTCATATCCCTCTGAAATTAAAAGAATAATGCACATTGTAATTTCTATGAGTTAAGTCTATTTATTATCAAAACATTTGTCAGTAATACAGTTAAAATGGGGAAAATGTGTGAACGATTGCATTGCAGGCTAATTTAAGGTGTGCCCCTAAATTTCCTGCTTGTGCTCCTAAAAATTTTCAGTAAGGGGCTACAGTGCTCCTTGTAAAAATAGTTAGTCTGGAGCCCTGCTACCGGCTGTTTATTGCTGTAGGTATGCTACGCAGAGACGTATATGCAATGCCCTCTTCTGGAGAGGGGGCGGGAACATGCAGCTCATTTGCATTTAAAGTGATACACACCAAAACAGCTCTTTTTTTAGACACGCCCCCAAAATGACATTTTCCAGAGGTTATAATAAATTATCTGTGGGGTATTTTGAGCTGAAATGTCACAGACACATTCTGGGGACACCCAAGACCAATATTACATCTTGTAAAAATGGCATAATAGGTGCCCTTTAATAAACAATCTAATCAAAATAAAACATGCCGGTCACACACCGGACGAGAAGCACAGCACCACGTTGCGGCTATGTCAACTCATGGGTATCACATACCAGACGGGTCACGCTCAATTCAAGTGCCGGTCCGAAAAAGTTTATTTAGGGTGAAGTTATTATGTACATTAACAATTTGGGACATATATAATGTAATTTAATGGAAAACTATGTGAATGACACTGTTTCGTGGCAGGATTTTCTGTCGGCTGCATTTAAATGAGTGTTTGAAGTTTCACGTGTCAAAACAAACAACAAGTGCTGTTAGTAATTTCCACCTTTCGAGGCAGCTCTCGTACTGTATAATGGAAGCAGACCTTTCTCAGCCACTCCAGCAACGGACGCATCCCGGAAAACTATCGCATGGATTTTTGCTGATAACCGATATTTCCGCCAATCAACTATCGTGTTGATGAATCGGTCGACTTCTAATATAAACAGCCTTTTAATTAACAGAGTAGAATAATCATGGCTGATAGTAATAAATGCAAAAGTAAAAAAAAACAAAAAAAACAACAACAACTGGACGCAAGAACAGCTGTTAGCCTACTTCTTGCCCAACTGGTTAATGAAAACAAGGATATAATCAAAGGAAAATTTGGAGTTGGGATAACCTCCAAAACCAAAGGCGATACCTTTTTAAAAGGTCATAATTATCAAATGTTTACGTTCAAAGGCAGATTGCCGGCAACAGCCATTTTAGTATATTTGTGGCTTGGTCTTCGTGACTTAGGAGTCCTCTTCACTACTCCTAACGTTTCACAGATTTAGGAGCTATTTTTATTGCTAAAAGAAGACTGAAGTAGAAACATGCACCAATATCATCTAATAGACAACAGAAATTACAAAGAAATGTCAAGAGATAAATAGGATGGCATCTAGCTCATCATCTAGCTCTGACCTTTGGCCACTGCTCACAACAAGCACTTTACTACATACAGAACACCAGGGCTCTACAGTGCAACCATTTCAGTCGCATTTGAGACTGTGACATTTTTTTTAGGAGCACCAGTGCGACTGACCCGATCATCATCATACTTGTGATTGTGCTCAGGGGAGCTTCAAAGGTTTCTACGTGTTTTTGCAGCGTTGAGTAATGTGTCAGACATATCTCATGAATCCTTTCATAAGCAAAGTGTAGACAGGGTGTAACTAAGAGATTCATTGCGCAGTGTAGAGAGCTTTGTTGATTATAAATGTGCGATCGAGATGAACTAAGATGAGTGACAGCTTTTAATGATTTTTAAGGGAGTTTGTAAATGTGATACTGATTTAATACAATACAATTCAATAAACAAGAAGTTAATATTAAGTGACTTACATTGTCTGACTATAACACTATTGTCTGATTTTGCTCTATTTCGTCATCGAAAATAGTTTAAAACAAAGACACAGCGGAGCCGCTGCGCATCTCCATTCAAACACAGCGGTGTTTCGTTTATGAATGAACGGAGTTTTTAAACGTATCTAGTGAGTCAGTGATTCATGATTACCCATTCATAAAGACAGTCACTTGATTCATTCCTGAATGAATCAGCCGTTCGAACTAATCAATTGAATGAATGATTCGGTGATAAAAATCAGTGACTTGCCGCCACCTGCTGGCAGTTTTAATTTCATTTTTAAAGTATCTTTTCATTTATTTAAATCATTTAATATTTCTATATTCAATTGTATATTTAAAACATTAATTTCATCATGAATTTATGGATTTAATTGCACTCATTCCACTTCTGAGCCTCATTAAAAGTCTGAAAGTACACCAAGCAACTTTTTGTGTTCTTCTGTGCCACCTCTACAAATGAAATTTGTTAATACTGATTTCATTTGATTGGTAACTTATATTCCTTATTCTACTTGTTCTTATTCTGTCGTTTTAATAAAATATCATTTAAAGAATTTGACAAAAGATGACATACTTTTAATAAAGTTAGAGGAGTCAAATATCACCTCGTAATGGGAAGGCTACTTTTCGATAAAATTTTGGATTATTGATTAGAAGGTGCTCCTAAAATTTTGAACGTGCTCCTAAATTTTTTTAAGTTAGGAGCACAAGTGCTCCTAAAAAGAAAAGCGTAGAGCCCTGAACACGTTAAGGCAGTTTCCACAGAAACCAGGGCATTCTGCACATCATTTCATTAGCACTGTGTGTAAATTAAGTCACAATGTATCATCTACGCTTAACGCTGCCATCAGCTCCTCATCGGCCTTGTAGAAAATAATCGGTAAGAGGCATGCTCTCATTCTGACTAAGCCCGAAACATATGCCCAGTTCCAAAGCCTAGTGTGCAGCCTATGTAGGTAGCATCTTAAGTTATCATTTGAACATACTTCCTTTTGACCAAACCACCAAGACAAAAGTTTGCTGCAAAAATTCTGAGTGATTAATATTTTAATTTACATAAACAGCTGTTAATGTGTCTGTTCATGTTGGTCTGAACATTCTCATGCCATTAATGCGACAATTTTTATGGAGAGGTGGTGTAATCTCTTCATCGCACTGTGAAGAAAACTGGTCAACCAATAAGATTAGCGTGTTCACATGCCCAGAGTTGCTGCTCAATATTTTGCCAAGCAATAGTGTATAGCAGAAAAATTCAGAATTGGCTCTTGTACTCTTGCAATTGGTGTTGATTGATAAACACCATAGAGTAAATACAAAAATCTGACTGAATGCTTGAATTAGGGCTGTGACGGTCGCCGGTGGTCGGTTGCCACCAGCAGTAGTGCACGTGACATCACACAATCTATAAACAAGCATAATACAAAGCTTTGTATACAAGTGTAATAACAGCAAAGGTTGTTGTCTTATTTAGACTAAGTCTATGTTAATTCACAAATTACCTCAAACGCCATATGGCGTTTCCTTTAGATCATGCTTTAGATTGGCAGGTTTGAGCACAGGAAAATAGTTTATTCTGTATTCAGCAAATTAATTTCATGTTGAGCGATGGACCTTGTTGGAAACTAAATAATACAATCGCTGATCTGGAGCCATCTTTATTCATGTTACCCTTCCGCGTTCGTACAAGTGTCTTCAAGTTCCCGTGATCTCAAACACCCGGCTGGTCAAGTTTGAATTGGTGAATCTTTCTCCAAACTACCCAAATACAATTTATGAGACAGCGGTAAATGGAAGATGCTAAAAAGAAATGTGGAAACATACGCCGCGATTCCTATTCCACAGAGCGCGCGTGCAGACCAGGAGTTAACGCGCCCGCTTGCTTCGTTGTCGCACCGCGTCGCAACACAGCAGGTCGAGTCTGTCTACAGGACATTTGAACTTTGTCACAGTACATCATAAATAGGTTGAGGCATTAGTTTACTGTCGGGGATTTGTCATGTCGCGCCGCATCCAGTGTCATCACTGCTGATATAGCCTATTTTGTCGTGCCGCGCCGCTCGCATCCGGTGTATTTAACGTTCTTAAGGCTATTTTCTTATTTAACTATTATTTCTTTGATATTTAGGCTATTTATGTGTTTTGCAGGCTGCGTGTTCATTGACGGAAATGCAAATTTTTTTTTTTTAAAACACGCACGTGTGTTAAAGGGGCCCTATTATGCTCTTTTACAAAGTCTTGATTTTGTTTTGGGGGGTGTACTAGAACAGGCTCTCATACCATGTTGTTCGAAAAACACATTATTTTTCACATACTTTACATTACTACAACACCTCTCTCCCCAGTCTGGCATGAACAGCTCGAATAGTTCCTGTATCAACTGAAGGCCCGCCTTCTGAAATACGAAATGTGCTGTGATTGGTCAGCTGGGCCAGTGTGTGTTGTGATTGGCTCCACTCGGAGCCTGGTCAGGAAATGTCATGCCCCTTACCATAGCCGCCTGCGAGCTTCAGTGTAAATATTGCATTGTAGTCCAAACGAGCCGTTTGTTGTAGTTTTTGTGAAGTGATTTCTGTTAAATAAAATATCTCCTTTTGAAGTGGACTTTGAGCTTTGTAACTTTGCAGCTCTTTTTTATGCTCAAACAGCAACATCACAGACAAACGTAAGTTGAAAAGTGAAAGCATAATAGGACCCCTTTAATAGATGATCGAGCCTAATTTATTTATTTATAGATATAATATTCCAGCAAGTCTGCTTGATCAGTTACCAAAGAATGTTCAAATTATTCAATATACTCGGACTTAATGCTGACAACAATGAAACCACTTGAGAGAGAACGGTCAGGAGATTTATTTCTCAGCATAAAAGAGGATAATGGTACAAGAGGAATACCAAATTATTGTTTTAAGTGTGAAAATATAGCCAAAGTAACACGCCATTTTATCGCCATGACAAGCGGGTGTCAGAAAAGGAAGGATGTGCAAAAGTTTGTTTACAAGGGGAAACAGAGTTTGTGCTTTACAATAAGCACCACCTACTGGCAGAAAATAAGTTCAACCAGTCTGCTGGTTTTTACACATCCTCGGAACACAAATTAAGGTAGTTTTGATGAAATCCAAGAACTTTCTAACCCTGCATAGACAGAAATGCAACTGACATGTTCAAGGCCTAGAAAGGTAGTAAGCAAAACGTAACAATAGTCAATGTGACATCAGTGGCTCAACCATAATGTTATGAAGCTAGGAGAATACTTCTGAAAACAAAAATAACTTTATTCAACAATTTCTTCTCTTCTATATCAGTCTTCGATGCATGTATACGAGAATACCACGACACATGCTTGTGCATTCCTCAGCTTGTAAACAAGGCGCAGCACATCCGGGTTCTACATTAAAATGACGGCTCCTGTGTCAGCAGCATCACACGCATGCGTCGTGGTACTCCCGTGAACATGCGCCGAAGACTGACACGGAAGAGAGGAAACTTTGTGCACAGAAAGGGAATGAATAATTAATGAGGGTTAGTAATTAATGACAGAATTTACATTTTTGGGTGAGCTACTCTTTTAAGGCACTGATTTAAAAAAGGGGCCCTGCTTTGCTCCTGATAAGCTGATTGTTATCTTAAAAACAGCCAAGAAAAAAACAACCATGTAAAAAAAAAAAAAAAAAAAATTATATATATAATTTTTTACTTGATCTTAGTGCTGCATTCGATACTATAGATCATGACATACTCATAGATCGATTACAAAACTATACAGGTATTCAAGGGCAGGCTTTAAGATGGTTTAGATCCTACCTGTCCGATCGCTACCACCTTGTTCATTTAAATGGGGAGTCATCTCAATTATCACCAGTAAAATATGGAGTGCCACAAGGATCTGTCCTAGGTCCTCTGCTATTTTCGATATACATGTTGCCACTTGGTAATATTATTAGGAAATACGGGATTAGTTTCCACTGTTATGCCGAACTGAAAATTGAGTGTTTACTATTATCATTTTTTGCATTATTGACACTATTTTCCTAATTAATGCTGTTCAGTTGCTTTGACACAATCTGTATTGTTAAAAGCGCTATATAAATAAAGGTGACTTGACTTGAATTGACTATAATTAAAACACAACTCTGACCAAATGAGCCACAGCTGTAATAAAATACACAAAACATACACAAATCTCTTGAGTTCTGTATGCACTATTAAAGGAGTCATATGATGCAATTAAAATTTTTCCTTTCTCTTTGGAATGTTACAAGCTCTTGGTGCATAAAGAAGATCTGTAAAGTTGCTAAGACTAAAGTCTCAAATCCAAAGAGATATTCTTCATAAAAAGTTAAGAGTCAACCACGCCTACCTAAAACGGCTCGTTCTAACACGCCCCCACATGTCTACGTCACAATGTGGGAAGATTTGCATAACGCCGCCCAAATGTTCACGCAAAGGCAGGCGTAACTTTTATTCTCGCTGTTGCCGCCGTGGCCATGTTGTGGAGACACTGTGTGTTTCGTTGTAGAAGCGAAACTACTTTGTTTGGCCTTCCAAAAGAGGACGATATGCTTTGTCATGCCTGGAGCTGATCCATGCTGGTCGCTGAGGAAATACATCAACTTTGCACTGTGGATCGCCGGATCGGCTTTCACCGTGGACGTGAGTCCAGCCCGGGGTCGTCACATGTGGTTGCCGCAAGCCCACCTGACGCGCCGTTCTCAAGTCCGACCGCCTCTGCTCACTCAAGCCGGCCTCCGCTCACTCAAGGTGTGTGTGACGCTGTTTCATTGTGAAAACGAAACTACTTTATTTGGCCTTCCAAAAGAGGACACGACTACAAATCAGTGGTTAAGTTGTATTTACAACACTGTTCCAGAACAGTTTAACCCAAATATTCAGATGTGTCAAGCACATTTTATGGAGGACTGTTTCCTGATCCTGTTCTGACTCTCAGACTGTAAGTATGCTTTTTATATTTAAAGAATTTGCCACTGACGATTCAAATTCGAGTTTTGAGCAGTGTAGAGTAGCACTTGTTGTTTGTCATTTCTCCGATCACAAATGCAGACATGGTTTTATGTTTACGCGGCGCGAAGCAACGCAATGCTTAAAAAGACAGTATAAGTCATTATAATCCGTAATTATGTCCCCACTGGATGCAACAAATGCCTCGTTTATAATGGGTTTTAATATTTATGTCTCGTAGCTCCGGCCGGACAGCGCATCACAATATAGTAAGGGGCGTAACATTTCCGTCACACACTTGAGGTATTCGGCCAATCACAACGCTCTGGATAGCTGGCAAATCAGAGCACACCTCGCTTTTCAGACCGATGAGCTTTGTAAAAATTGACGCATTTCAGAAAGGCGGAGCATAGAGGAGAAACAATAATGTACAGTATGTGGAAAATAATGTGTTTTTATAAGCCTTAAACCGCATAAACATTTCATTACACCAAATGTTCTTTTTAGCAGCATCATATGACCCCTTTAGAAATGTTAAACGTTGCTTGGCTACCATAAACAACCCAGAGTTACACCAGACATGAGCAGTACAGTAAACCAAAACAAAATAGCTTACTACACTTTAAGTGCCCATCTGATATACAGTATATCGTCACAGTACCCAGCCCTACTGAATACAGAAAGAAAGAGAAGGGAAAATGAAAGAACCTTTAAAAGACCTCTGACAGCACTGTCCCAGTAAAGCCAGATAAATCACTCATGCCTTCAACAGCTCCTGTCTGGTGGTCAAACCCTAACACTGAGGGTCTATTCTGGGCAATGCACTGCCACCCCCCACCCCATCCCTTTGGCAGAATGCCCTCCCGTGACTCTACATATCAGAGATTGTCCTTCCATAATAAACCTAGCCTGACCTATGTCCATGCAGGATGACCTCTCGTACTCAAGATAAACACCTCCAACAAGCCTTCACAGAACACTTTACAGCAACACTTAGTAGAAAAATCAGGATCAAAACAAAACATCCAACCAACTGATATGATCTTAAACATCCAACCAGCAGCACTCATAAGCCTAAATTTCCATGCCAGCATTCTGACCCACCTCTGGGCATTCTGATACTCCAAAGCTCTGCTAGGCTAATATGCACAGCAAAGTAACTACACCAAAAGCCCTTCCTACCTCAGCATACATCCAGTCGCAACTCTTGTCCATACAATACTGTAAGGCAGCAGAAGGCTGGTATTTTTAGACCAGTACACTGGCACTGAACTGGACTGAAACCTGAGCCAGCTACCCCTGCCATGACCACAGCCAAAACCCCATCCGCTATTACTGGGGCTAGAAACGATCACAATCACAACGATCACGCCTTTGTTAAAGACACCGATTCGTGGAGGCAGGGCAGTTGTTTGTTTTAGTTTTCCCTCTTTTCCTCACTTTCCTTCGCTTTTCAATAGCTTAAATGCGCATTTTACTTTCACTTTCAAATTAGCGACAATTCGAAGTAAATTACTTGAATTAAATTCAAGCAACAAAATACATTTAGTCATTTATCAGACGCTTTTATGCAAAGCGAATTACAAATGAGGACAATAAAAGCAGTCAAAACTAACAAAGGAGCAACAATATAGAAGTGCAAATGACAAGTCTCAGTTAGCCTAACACAGTGTAGCAAGGTATGTATATATATTGATATATTGGAACATTGAAGGGCACTTCCCATCCAATAAATCACTAAGCATTGTGCATTGGTACTTTCAATATGAAAAAGTCTCAGATTTAAAATTCTGTCCATTGTATAGCAGTATTCAAACAATAAATGCCGTTTTGGCGCTGTTTAATGTGGAGTGACAGATCGCTTTAGCGCCTCAGTTCAACAGACGCAGCAGCGTGAGGCGCACGTGAACTGATCAGATCTCCTCCACATTAATACCAGTTTCAGCACAAAATAAATGACTAAACATCCGAAGGTAAGTTAAAAGAAAGAGTACAACTTTACAATCCATATCCGGTGTCATGTAATCGCTCAATCTGTGTTTCAGCCACACGAAGACATCAATATAACAGCTAAGTTAAACAATTAATGTAACATCACATTTACCTCAGAAAGCATATTCGGTGACCATAAACTCATTAGTCAGCCAAGTTAGAAAAATAAGCTGTAGAGAGGGGCATTTTCTAAATATACGCACCATATAACATTCATTATAATCGTTTACTGTTCTTTAATGTTTTATTAGTGTTATGCTTATTAGGCGGAAATGTTACGCCCCTTACCATATTGTAATGTCCTGTCCGGCCGGAGCAACAAGACAAACATAAAAACCCATTATAAACGAGGCATTTGTTGCTTCCAGTGGGGATATAATTACGGATTATAATGACTTGTACTGTCTTTTCTGTTGAGTTGCATTGCGCCACGTAAACATAAAACCATGTCTGCATTTGTGATTGGAGAAATGACAAACAACAAGTGCTACTCTACACTGCTCAAAACTCACTTTGAATCAGTGAATTGTCAAATTGTTTAAATATAAAAAAAACGTACTTACAGTCTGTGAGTCAGAACAGCCGGCATTGTAGTTTACTCTACCAGGATCAGGAAACAGTCCTCCATAAAATGTGCTGGACACATCTGAATATTTGGGTTAAACTGTTCTGGAACAGTGTTGTAAATACAACTTAACAACTGATTTCCAGTCATGTCCACTTTTGGAAGGCCAAACAAAGTAGTTTTGCTTTCACAACGAAACAGCGTCACACACCGCGGCCTTGAGTGAGCGGAGGCCGGAGGCCTAGAGTGAGCAGAGGCGGGCGGGCGGGCTTGAGAACGGCGCGGCCAGCGGATTCGAAGAAGCGTCCAGCAGGCTTGCGGCAACCACATGTGACGACCCCGGGCTGGACTCCGCTTCGTCCACAGTGAAAGCCGGTCCGGCGATCCACAACGCAAAGTTGATGTATTTCCTCAGCGACCAGCATGGATCAACTCCAGGCATGACGAAGCGGATATCGTCCTCTTTTTGGAAAGCCAAACAAAGTAGTTTTGCTTTCACAACGAAACACAGTGTCTCCACAACATGGCCGCGGCGGCAACAGTGAGAATAAAAGTTACGCCTTTTCTTTGCGTGAACATTTGGGTGGCATTATGAAAATCTTCCCACATTGTAACGTACACATGTGGGGGTGTGTTAGAACGAGCCGTTTTAGGTAGGCGTGGCTGACTCATAACTTTTATAAAGAATATCTCTTTGGATTTGAGACTTTAGTCTTTGCAACTTTACAGATCTTCTTTATGAACCAAGAGCTTGTAACACTCTCTTAAGAAGAGCGCTTGTGCGTTCGGCTGAGTAATGTACAGTGGTGTGAATAAGTGTTGGCCCCCTTCCTGACTTCTTATTTTTTTGCATGTTTGTCACACTTTAATGTTTCAGATCATCAAACAAATTTAAATATTAGTCAAAGTTAACAAGTGAACACAACATGCAGTTTTTAAATGAAGGTTTTTATTATTAAGGGAAAACAAAATCCAAAACTACATGGCCCTGTATGAAAAAGTGTTTGCCCCCTAAACCTAATAACTGGTTGGGCCACCCTTAGCAGCAACAACTGCAAACAAGTGTTTGCGATAACTTGCAATGAGTCTGTTACAGCGCTGTGGAGGAATTTTGGTGCACTCATCTAAGCAGAATTGTTGTAATTCAGCCACATTAGAGGGTTTTCGAGCATGAACTGCCTTTTTAAGGTCATGCCACAGCATCTCAATAGGATTCAGGTCAGGACTTTGACTAGGCCACTCCGAAGTCTTCATTTTGTTTTTCTTCAGCCATTCAGAGGTGGACTTGCTGGTGTGTTTTGGATCATTGTCCTGCTGCAGAACCCAAGTTCGCTTCAGCTTGAGGTCACGAACAGATGGCCGGACATTCTCCTTCAGGATTTTTTAGTAAACGGCAGAATTCATGGTTTCATTTATCACAGCAAGTCTTCAAGGTCCTGAAGCAGCAAAACAGCCCCAGACCATCACACTACCACCACCATATTTTACTGTTGGTATGATGTTCTTTTTCTGAAATGCCAGACTACTTTTACGCCAGACCTAATGGGACACACACCTTCCGGAGTCCCAAAGCTTTAGAAATGGCTTTATAACCTTTTCCAGATAGAAAGTAATTGAGATCTATCATTCTCATTTGTTTCTGAATTTCTTTGAATCTCGGCATGATGTCTAGCTTTTGAGGATCTTTTGGTCTACTTCACTTTGTCAGGCAGGTCCTATTTAAGAGATTTCTTGATTGCGAACAGGTGTGGCAGTAATCAGGCCTGGGTGTGGCTAGAGAAATTGAACTCAGGGGTGATAAACGACAGTTTTAACAGGGGGGCAAACACTTCTTCACACAGGGACATGTAGATTTGGATTTAGTTTTCCCTTAATAATAAAAACCTTCATTTAAAAACAGCATGTTGTGTTTACTTGTATTATCTTTGACTAATATTTAAATTAGTTTGATGATCCGAAACATTAAAGTGTGACAAACATGCAAAAAAATAAGAAATCAGGAAGGGGGCCAACACTTTTTCACACCACTGTAAGTGGTTAAATGTACTTGCACATCGGCTTTTATTCTTTTATGATGCGAGATTAGTGCAAACACAGCCCACTGTGAACATCCTTGTAATTCACTTCAACCTTTATGAATGATTATTTTAGGTTTAAATGGTGCATGTGCAAGGAACTGGAAGCAAGCAGAATATGGCTATTTCTAAAGCACGCAGTGCCATCTGCTGTTAAAAACTAAGCTCAGAATCGATTCAAGAGAGAATCACGGTGCCTTCCGAAAATCTCAGAATTGCTGCAGAAACATTTTTCGATTCGCGATGCATCGATTTATTGTCCCAGCCCTATTAAAATACACAATGCTATATGCCTAAAATAAAATAACAAATAACTTGCACAAAGTTTAGGTATACAAAACTGAAGATCAGTAAACACTGTGGAACCAAATAAATAGTCTTCCAATATCACCTTACATATAAAAGGCACAAGACAACAGACTTTTCAAAATCCAAAATATTTTTAAACCGGGTGCTTTTGCACGTCGTTTTGAAACTTCTGAAATCATCTTGTCTGTCTCACCTCACGTGATTAATGAAAACTGGACATTGATCAGCCATGTTCAATGTTAATTGTAGTGTCTGTTCTCTAACGGAACCAAATTATTTTTATTACTATAAAAAGTCAAAACGGCAGTGGGGGCGGTGCCGCGGTGTGCAAGTGACATAACCGGTGTATTCACGGTCTATTCACAACAACCCTAGTACACAAGAATCATACTTCATATCAAAACATTAAACAAGTACAATTAACTTTGTAAGAGTGTTTGAGTTAGAGAATGACTGCCTTGACTGACATTTCAGTTAATAGAATCTATAGGCTATATGTGTGCTTGCTGGTGATTTTCCCCCTTCCTTGTTGCAAGTAAGTATGCACTGATTGAATGGCCACCAATTTTTATCAGCCGATATTTGTCTCCTGTGATTGGCTGATCTAAACTCAGGACTTATCTTTTATTAGCTGCAGCACATAGGAAATCACACATACTGTACAATGCTATTCTAATGACTAAAGGGGTGAATCATTTGCAATTTCACTAATTCATCAAACACTGTAATTCAGACGAATTTGACAGTTTGTTCTAAAAACAAATATTAATAGAAGTATTCTGATTTTTATTTTTTTACACAGAATGCATGCATGTTTATACAGAGATATACATTTAACCATGTTTATAGTTTAGGCATCAATAACTACGTCTTCATGATGATGATTCCTAATAATTGTTAGAACAAAAACACCAACATCAAAAACAAATAAGATACTAAAAAATGTCTCACTCGAGCAGTTTTGTAATTACAAGTTACATGTAATAGATATACTGCTGTGTGTGACAAGGGTCACTTACAGCTAAAACAAGACTTGAGCTTAAATAGCAGGGTTTCATAACCTCTTAAAAATAAATATTGGTGATTAACATTGGCTGATCTTATTGTTAAAAAATAGGTGATCACATCTGCCACAAATTTCCTGATTGGTGCACCACTAGTTGTAAGGTTTGCATGTCCCAGAGTGAGAAAATGATTTCTCTGTGCATAAATAAACAACGTGATTGCTCTCGTAGTGTGAGTGCTTAACATGATCAAAAGCAGTGTAAGCGGCATAATGTGTAATATCCTCCATATGTTCTGGGTTGAATCAATCTCATATTTTGCCACACGTCTGACAATCGCAAAAGACGACCCAGAGAGATCAGTTGTGTCACGGAAAGCTTGCGTGTCAGTTGCATCACTGGTGGCAGGTGCCTGAAAACTGAAGTTCACTTCTAGCACCCATGCAGCTGGTGTTCTACATGTGCACTGTTGAAACTGAAGCCTGGATGTAGAATAGTTGAAGTGTTTGCACACAGTGACATCCAATCTAACCAAAAGAGCCCAGCACTGATATTACCAATACACAAACACTTAATATCAAAAGTACCACTGGTGCCGAGTAGGGTTGGGTATCTTTTTTTCGATACCGGTGCCAAATCGATACTTTTAAAACAGTTCCGGTGCCTAAACCGATACTTATTAAAGAACAGAGAAAAGAATATAGAAAGCTAGTGTTAGAGGCTCTTTTTTCTTTATAAATAAAACAAGTAGTTAGAATAGAAACAGAATAGAGTGCGCAAATGTTAGAGGATCAAGTTTTTTAATAAATAAAAAAAGGCAGATTAAATCAGAAGTAGCATTAGAATAGAGAGTGCTAGAGTTAGAGGGTCAAATGAAGATGAAAGATTCGTTTTCAGCCATTTCTTGAAAATATTAAGGACTCAGCTGCTTGGATTGAGCTGGGCAGGTCATTCCAACAGGAGGGAACAGTTAATGTAGAAGTCCATGAAAGTTTTATCATAGGTAGAATGCAAAATGTTTCAATACAAGCATTTCAGTCAAATGTAATTTATGCAATATTTCAAAACTTTAACCCACTTGGGAATATCAACCCATGGCAACAGTTTAAAAGTAGCCCAATTCTGTGTAAAAAAAAACCGCGGACTTGGCAACCTTGCATCCAACAAGAGCTGCAGGAGTCAGCTTTGACTGATCACAGGTCGAGAATAAGGAAAGATGACCGACAAGACCATGCTGGAGTATTTGCTGCTCAACAGATTCTGAGCTCATTGACAAATATCTGATCTTGTAAGATGTGTTGTTCCCCTTACACAGTGCGTGATCGCGAAATCGAAAGTAAAAGTAAACAGCGCAAACGCTCATTCAAAAATATGTAAAAACACCGCATCCTTAGACTCCCTGATGCGCCAAAATTATATACAATATTAGAATGTTTAAAGGAGTGGACACGAAAATCGACCGGCCGAATCCCGGACATTTTGGGCAATTAAGAAATCCCGGCCGGACGCATTTTTGTAGGTCCAAAAAGAGAACATGTCCGGGGAAAAGAGGACGTATGGTCACCCTACTTTATAATCTATTGCTAATCTATGTATTTTTTAAAGTAATATATGGAACATATTTTCTGCCTCATTCTGTGACAAGAAGCCTCATCAGATCACAAAAGGAAGCATTTGACTGGTGTTGTGGAGTAAAAAGGTTATAATGTTATCTTTTGTTGGACAACATGTTTAGAAATGTGAATACAAGGGAGGTTTAGCGTTAGGCATTTTAATTTAAGCATGTTTAGCTTAGTTAACGGAAGGCTACCTGCTGCCATCAGAGCAAGTGTAATTACTGCATTCACGCGCTCCTCGGATGCTCTCATTTCCCGAGTTGTGCTTTTAAGTCGGAAAGTGAAAACAACATGGACACTCTCGTTACTACAAAGATGTGTTGGATTTGTATTATTACAGCTTTCCGACTTGTTCACGTGCATTTTCTCAGTCGGGAAATTATTTTTCACGTGCGGTGCCAGTGATGATGCTTCTTACGTCCGTTTCGGAGAACCAGAGGAAATATTTCAATCGATCGCTCAGGCATGGCACCGAAATGAGGCACCGAAATTCTGCATTCTGATTCGGTTCTAGTACATACCGGTTACATAGGTACCGGTGCCATATTGGTACCGGGTTTCGGTACCCAACCCTAGTGCAGAGTCAATACCGAAGTTTTAAAAATGCAACAATACAAGTTATAATCAAGTACTGTGTCAATGTGTTACTTGCTGATGGGTGATTGCTTTCAAATGCTTCTGTATATTTGTTTGCACGTTCTGTGAAGAGCATCAAGTTTCTATTTACAAATTTTTAATGTTGAGTACTGTAGTCAATCACATGATGCGACACTCTCACAAGCAGTTCTAATGGTGTGTGCACACCAAAAGCGAAGCGAATAAAGCATCGCCTTAGCGCTCTAGATTACTCGTGGGGCGTTTGTTGTGTGTCACTTGGACGAAAACATCGTGCAATGCTCTCCTCTATTTTCGGATACATCTGGACGTCTATAACCGGACATATATATATATATATATATATATATAAGCTCTTCACTGATTGGCTTGCGTATATCACGCTTTATATCAGGCTTTCACAGCAACCACGGCTTTCAATTCGCATCATTCGCATTGCCCGGCACAAATTCGCATCTATTCATTGTTCATGAACTGTTCATTCTGCTTAGCACTCTACCATAGCAATGGATGGAACAAAGAAAAAACTGATCGTGCATGTCAAAATAGATCTGCGATTCAAATCGGAGTATAAATATAAACTATCAGACCTGACACCTGCTCTATGCAATGGGTCTCTTTGTTCTTATTACTATATGTTCACGAAAATGTTTTAAAATTATGTTTGTTTAGTTAAGTGAAAATATTTGCAGGCTATATTGTTCAAATTTATCACTTATAAGTTTTTTTTTTCCTATGGTACCAAAATTGTTACTTTGTATAGACAGACTACTGACATTTTGGTATTGTGACAACACTAGTCTCAATACGACTGCCTACACCAACCTTCAGATGTTTAGTCTCCTATTTTGTCTAACTTGGGAATTCCATACCATGAATTCCATACCGTGTTAACTTGTTTGGAATTTGGAATATTGCTTTAAAAATACAGAAGCAGTTTGAGCACTCACTTGCTAGTTTGGCCTGCAGTCCGGAGGGCCCAGGCTTGGAGGAGGTCTCAGCCTTGGCCGATCCCAGCAGGGACAGTTTGGGCTTTGGCAGGTTGACTTTGGAGTTGAAGCGGGATGTCCAGTCAAACTTGGAGGAGCCAGCAGCCTTGCTCTGCTCTTTATCCCGGCTGCTCCTTCGGGGAGAAGGGGAGGACGCGGAGCGTGACCGTCGCGCTTTGCTCTGGTCCTTGCCCTGTTTTAGCCGGGCACCCTGAGGGGCGCAGCTGTTGGCGCCTGTGGCGGCCGAGGAGGAAGAGGAAGAAGAGGATGAGGAAGAAGCAGAGGAAGAGGAGGAGTCAGTCACGGTGCTACACCCAGCTTTGGCTGAGGCGGCCGATTTGGACGCCAGCTTGGTGGGTTTGGCTGCCCGGCTGGCCTCGCTGCGGGGTGGCAGGGGGCCTGCCGCGCTGCTCGAGCTGGGGAGGGAGGAAGAAGATGAGGATGACAATGAAGAGGCGTCTGCCTTCTTACGCTTTTGAGAGGAGGTGCTTGAGGCCCCAATCGGGCCAGGGTAGGACACGCTCTTCTTGCTCAGGGCTCTGGCGGGAGCCGGCTCGGCTGCTAAACGTCTCTTTTTGGACTTGGTGCTGACAGACGCTGGAGCCTTCCTCGGCTCTGTAACTTCAGGTGAGGTTGTGGGGGCCGATGGCCCACTGGATGAACTCTCCAAAAGGTGGCTGGACACCGCTTTGGGCCGTTTGGCCGGGCTGGGCGAAAAGGTGATGTTGGGCTCTGAAGCTGAGCTGCGTTTGAGAGCACGGGTGCTGCTGCCCTCCCGTCTCCCCTGCTGGCCAGAAGTTCCTGCTGCTTCCAACTCTGGATCTGGAATCGAGTGTGAACCCACGGATAGAGAGAGGCTGTTCCTGTAAAAACAATCAGAAAGGGGAAAGACTTGAGTACCCAAGACAGAGCAGTCGTCAGAAGGTGAACTTGCATCACAAAAGACCCACACGCAATACAGGAGGAAAAAGGGATACCTTCGAGAGGCGTGGCCGCGGGCGGAGCCAACGGCAGAGCTGGGCGGGGCTTTGGAAGCCTTAGAATTAGATCTTCTATTTTCAGGAGGGAAATTTGCTTTTTGGTTTACTTGCTCTGGCTGCAACCTGGAGAGGTTGGGAATTAAATAGCAGAGAGCAGTGTGGGATGGGCAGTAAATGAGGAACACCTCAAATTCAATTTCACAAGCTGACTACTTCTGCAGTCCTTACAGCACTTCCTACACACCCGTCAATCCAACGGCAAAGACAAACAACAATCATTACGAGTTTCTATCTGGACATTTCTCACAAGTTGAGAGCATCACTGAGTTGGGCAGCTAAACTATTAGCCATGTGTCACTGGAGGATATAAAGAGCTTGTTTGAAAGAGAAGAGACAAAAGTATCCCCGTAAGTGTCGAGCGTCTGTGCATCAGGCCTAAAAGAGAGACACACTGTCAGTCTTCCCTGCACTGCTATTCAGCAAAGATGCCATGCTACAACTGAATCTATAGCACTATGGCAAAGGAAATTATAATTTATTCAAGATGAGAGTTTGCAGCGTGAATCGAATGTGACTAGAGAGACAGACTGAGCACCCTAAAATAACATACATATATTTCTACTGTTGACATCACATAACCAATAAAGTCTGCATCCAGAACATCTTATTCTTATTAGATGGTCATGCCTTGAGATCAAAAGTTATCCAATTACACTAACGTTCAATAGTTTGGGGTCAGTAGTTTTTTTTTTTTTTGTCGGAAAGAATGTAATATTTTAATAAAACAAGGACATACTGAATCGATCAAAAGTGGCCGTATTTATAATGTAATGAATATTTCCATATCAAATCAATGCTGTTTTGGAACTTTCAATTCACCAAAGAATCCCGGGAAAAAATATATATTAAGGTTTCCAAAAAACATATATTAAGCAGCACAACTGTCGTCAACATTATTGATAATAAAGGTTTCATTATTCAAAATGGTTAAGGAACCATTACAGATGCACTAAGTAATATTTTGTTTATGTCGCAGTGGTCAACATGGCTGTCACCTTGGATTGATAAAGAAACCTAGCGATGTGTGTCACAGGCAGAAACTATAAAAAAAAAAAAATCAGTCAGATATTATTAATTTATGCTGAGAGTAAAAGTATCCAATAAAAGAGCCTTACTGAGATTAAAAAGTGGTACTGGAAAGGTCATGTGACCTCAACATTGTAACTGTTGCACAAATAGAATTCTGCAGGTACAACTGCTCTAGATGCAGATAGGTAGATAAAAGGTACACGTACAGACCTAAACCAAGGACGTATTCAGCACTTTGGTGCAAAGTTTGGCAATTGCATACTCACCTTCCTGCAAGTGTGTGGTCTATTGGCTGGGCCGCGGCTGTGTTCCTCTGTGAACGGCGCAGTGACCCCCCTGGATTGGAATTAGGCCGGTTGGACATTGGCACCTCTCTCCTGAAGGGACATACCCTTTCTAGACACTACCATTCACTGGTAACAAAGTATAAAGAGAGAAAAAAGGAAGGTTAGTTGAGATGTTGTCTGAATGTTCTCAATGGTCTTGCAAACCAATTTTGGACAAAAGCCATTCTGTACTTATAGTCCATATAGGATATAACTGACTGGTGGATACATCCACTCTGACTGGTGAATAAAGTGATCTTAGTCTCACTGATTGACCAAATGTTTAATTAATCTCCATTCTGTCTGGTCCAAACAACCATGACCAAATGCACCTCCTGTTCCATTTATGTAAAGTAGGGATGCACCGATACAGATACTGGTATCCGGCTTGATACTGAGCTCCTGTACTCGTACTCGTTAAAATGCCCCGATACCAAACGCCGATACCACACAGCATGTAATAAGTGCCATATTCAGACAATGAAACACCAACAACAGACAGCAGAATGGAGTTATTAGAGATTAAGGATGTCTACGAAGTATATGTATGCAATGAATATAATGTTTAACATTCAGTATTGACTGTATAGCTGATGTGCGCGAGCTGATAAGCAAAGCACTCTGAGTGGATTGAGCGCGGCGGCACAGATGCGTGAGCTTGTCGAGTGAATATACCTTTCTCACAGACATCACTGGAAAGTTTGTAGTTCGGTCGGATACGTCAAAAACAATTAAGTAAATCAATGCACGAATTTTGACGCTCTCGCCGCCGGTGGTCAGCGTTGTGGGTAGCGCGGCCAGAGCGATCTTTTGACGCTCTCGCTGCCGGCGGTGTGAACGCACTGTTAGGCATACACGACTTTCTGGCGAAAGTGATATTAAATTAAAGATGATGTACCATAGAGCAAATGAACAGTGAAAGTAACAAAACCTTGTAAAATACATTTTAATGGGCATAATTAAGTCTGAAAATAGCCAATGGATATACAGTCAAACCAAAAAGTATTCAGAGACCAGATATAATTTTTGATATTTTTTTTATAGTGGGTTCAGGACACTATAGTTCATTTATGTAAGTGATGATAGCAAAATAAAGTAAACCGTGACAAATTATACCCTAGATTTCTTAATACAGTGGACTACCAATAAAACTGATACAAATTTGGGACCAAAAATTATTCAGAGTCTGGGGAGAAAAAAAAAAAAAAAGAAGTTCAGGTTTGCATGAAGCTGGGTGACAGCATGCCCAGGAGACTACAGGCTGTCATTAAGGTTAAGGGTTGCCCAACTAAGTATTGATAATTGTGTAAATACTGTCATTCTAACAGCTGTATAATTTTTTGATTGATTGTAATCCATTAGGCTACATACCTTTCTATCAAATTTATCTAACATTATCAAGCTGAATTTATTCTGACAGTTTAACAGTTCTTGTCATATTTTATTACCATTTTCTAAACTATAGCGAATAAACTGTGATAATGTGAGAAATGTTGAAGGTGTCTGAATAAATTTTGGTTTGACTGTATCTATTTGATAAATGAAGTCAACCAACTAACATTATACATACTCTTTTGGTTTCTGTACCCAATATTTAAAAAAAATTTACAAATGCAATAAAATATTGGTATCCGTACTCGGTATCGGCAAGTACCAAAAATAAAAGTATCGGTATCGGGCGAGTACTGGAAAAAGTGGTATCGGTGCATCCCAAATGTAAAGCCAATAGGAGTTCAATATCATCTTTGGAATCACAGACATGTACCGCAGCACATCCATGGCTCCACCACTCGTAACAGATCAATAACTTTACTCGCATCTCATATTAACATACGCCACAGCACTACTGCACAAACGATCCATGAAGACACCAAGAAAATGATGAAGGAGTGAGAGAGACAATCAATAGGACAAACGCTTTCTGAAAAGACATTGAAGGAGAAAAGGACAAATGCTCAGGAAAACCAACCACTAATATGAATTACTTGTACACTGACCAATCAAATTTTTGTTTGATGCCCATTTCCTTAGTAATGCTGGCACCAAGCTTGAGGCGATTTTGAAGACGACAGCATGCTGGCCTGCATCACAACATGCAGTAAGATAAGACGCATCCTAAACATAGACAGAATAGCTGGAGGTGGGCCTTTGTGTCCTCCTCAGTTCAGTGGTAATGAACAGCACTAACCATCAATCACTACGACGCCGCAGAGACACACATGCCCACTACACCTTTATCCTGCGAGTATGCGAGATGGTGTCATACGGCACCATTATATAAGTGGGGGTACATGATTATGAGAGATAATCTAAATGAAAGACCATGACAAACGGCAGCAGTGAAATCTAATGGGGATAAAGATTCAAGGCTTGGTCTGCACATGAAGTCGCACTTGACTTATAAGACAAACGACAGACAAATTCATCCATGAAGATTTTTTGGAAACAATTTGAGATTCAGGTGTGTTGAAAGAACTTGTGTGACTAGACAGTATGTGATGTATTCCAATCAAAACTATGCACTTGAGCTGACAGTTATCAATGTTTTTTGTCCAACTTCATGATAAACATCAGTTATTGTAGAATGTGCAGTCATGAAGATAATCAGAAATGTTTAATACTGTATCTTCTTATAGCAACTCATTACACATTTCCTCAAAGTATTGGTGGCCATTTGTAATATATGGTCACTTTTCTTTCACCCTACCACATTCACTAAGTGGAGGGTAAACACTCTTGCCGTTACACTCCTGTGAACAAATTGAAAGTTTACAAAGACAAATACAATCTGATGCACTGCGTGTTTCAGAGTGAAGCGCTAAAGAAGACAAGATGGTGCCGATGATGATGGCGGACTCCGTGGCGTGCTCTGCAGTTGTTTTGTTAGTTTGTCCTGTCATTAGTTATCCCTGCAATCAGTTTCACCAGAGACGAATTGCTGGACATTCGGCACTACACATCACCCGATATATTACCGGTTTTCGACTATTCTGATGTTTTGCTGGACATAGTAGTTGGCGGAGCAGCTGCGCTGATCAAGCACTTCAGGAAGCGCAGACGGGGGAAGTGAGCCGGCGCCCTCGTGAAGCTCAGGCAGCGCGGATTTCGAACGCCGTTGCCCAGCATTCATCTGGCGAACCTCCGCTCTCTACCCAACAAAACGGACAAACTCCTTCTGCTCTCCCGGACAAATAAGGATTTCTCACACTCTGCTGTGCTGTGTTTCACGGAAACCTGGCTGAATGACGCCATACCGGACAGCGCGTTGAGTCTGCCGGGCTTTCAGCTGTTTAGAGCAGATTGCGACGCAGCGAAAGGTGGTGTACAGATGTAACCGTGTTAAAGAAGATGTGCTGCCCCGATCTAGAAGCGCTTTTCATTAACTGTAAGCCTTTCTATTCGCCGCGGGAGTTTCGCTCGTGCATTCTCGTGAGTGTTTACATTCCTCCGCAACCACACGTGAGTTCGGCTTTACAATAACTAGCTGATCAGATCACAGAGACAGAGCAACAACACCCGGACTCTGTTTTAATCATTCTTGGGGACTTTAATAAAGCAAATCTCTCCCGTGAACTGCCAAAATACAGACAGCACATCACATGTCCCACCAGAGAC